>NC_043703.1:346-8739 GCF_006229205.1 Suricata suricatta | reverse complement strand
TAGCTTCCCTGGGAGCCCAGGAGTAGGGTCCACAAATGTTAAAAGTTGAAACTTTCCTTTACCTAGGCAAAGAGTTCCCACTCTCCAAGTTCAAACTGTGACATGAACTTCTCTTAACATAACAAAACTTTCTTTGTGAAAAAGGAAAGTAGAACACCCCATTAAGTATACAGACAAAAGGCAAACAGCTTATCTTCAAGAGAAGAAACATAGATGTCCAATAAACAGTGAAAAAGTCTTCAGCCTCAATAGAAATACAATCCATACGTTTTAAGCCATAAATTATAAATGTAGAAATGAGAGAATCTTTTCTCTGACCACTTACATATTAACTTTTGAGATTGTCACAGAAGTTATTCTGTGAAATTCAGTATGGGCATAAATGTACTGCTGTTTTTCTCATTTTAGGTCTGTATTTTAAAAGTCTTGTGATAATTACAAGTACTGAAGCTGTATCAGTATTACCAAGATAACTTTCAACTCTTACCACGGTTGTTGCCCCTAAGGCCTCTCCTGGAAGGTAGTGTAATTTGTCATTCACATCACACACCCTAACCCTAACTTTAACCCTAATTTCCAGTTAAAGAACTGGGTAGTGGCCAGAGATTTGTAGCAAGATACCAGTTTATTATTTCTTCAGTTGCTGAAGATCTGTCCTCCTGGGCTGGTTTGTCAATTTGAGAACAGTTTGTAGACACACACTTGTTCCGAGCTCTGCTGTCTGCAGATGGGAGTCTGTAGGGTCCGGATGTGGTTCCCCCGTGTGCGGATGCCTCTGGAGCACTGGAGTTCTGAGTTTCTGTTAGTTAAGAAGCTTCCTTTTTTTTTTTTTTATTTATTTTATGTTTCTTTTTGTGAGAGAGAGAGAAATAGTGTACGTGTGCAGAGGAGGGGCAAAGAGAGAGGGAGACAGAGGTTCCAAAGTGGGCTCTGTGCTGACAGCAGCAAGCACGATGCGGGACTTAACTTACAAACCTCAAGATCATCACCTGAGCCAAAGTTGGACGCTCCACCAAATAAGCCACCCAGGTGCTCCAAGAAGCTTCTTTGGAGCTTTTTACATTCTGTTTTGAAATCCAACTTCAGAAACAAGGTTCATGGTGGCTGCAGGCCATAATTTGAACAGCTGTGGTACTTTTTCTTTTTTTCTTCAAGTGTTAGAATGAGTTGTTTCAACAGAACTCTGAACAAGCAAACCTTTAGCATAGGGCAACTCTTGGAAGCCAAATGTAGATTGCAATGGGGCAGTAATTGGGTCCACTTTATTGAGCATTTCTCCAGAAATGACAACAGCAAAATACCCTTTGCCATTATTTTGAATTGAAATTATGTAAGCAAAGCTATCATGAAGTATATGGATAATTCGCGTAAATGCCCAATTATTGAAATTTTGGTCTTTTAGAGTCTGCCAGTATATTGCCCTAAACTTGAAGTAACCCAAGAAAGCAGAAATTAGCCTCATAAAACCCTGTACTGAAACTTTCAGACTTTTAAAGTCCACTGTAAGCCTCCTATTGAACACATACTTTGTAACTTATTTGGGTGTTTTCTCAACTCCTGCTAAATTCCAGGGTCCAAACTTGAAATAGGGCGTGGGTAGATGCAGGAGAACTAAAATTGCAGCAAGAAGTGATCACCTCAGTGTCCTTAGTGGAGAAAGACACAGGCACTGCCTCCACAGAATCACAATTGCAAACACAGTGCCTATTGTCAATTGAAGGTCTAAAGTCATACAGAATTTTTGTCAGAAAAAGGCAGACTTAAATTTCCAATCCAAACTAGAGCTTTAGTGTACATCTCAAGGAACATCATAAAAATTACTGAGAAATAAATATAGATACTTACATGTGGTAATTGGGACATTCTGTTTGTTAGTGTAGAGTTGTCAAGAGCTGCTCTTCATCTGCTGGTGTGTTTTGCCCTCTGAAGTCACATCTAGTCCTTTAAGTCATTTCAGTAACAGGGCTGCCGAGATTTAGGTCTCTCTGGTTTTCTGTCTTTCCCATAGAATACATGAGTTACTGATTTAGTGTTGTTATGAAAGAATGATAACTTGTTCTTTGCGAGTAATTAGGGATAAGCATTGTCCAGTGTCAGAGCAAAAAGTTCAGATAGCATAGTTCTTACCTTTGTGTTTGATACAAGAAAGGGCTTCTGTAGAAGTCCGCTGAAGGCTACGGCCCCTCCTTTGCAAAGACCTGACCTGCAGCCTGGAAAGAGCAAGCTGGGATGCTCTGGCCTTTCTGCTCCTTTCTTTTTTCACTATCTGGGAAGCTCTTTAGTCAGTGAGTGGATTTTAGGTGAACAAGTGGCTGGAGTAGCTATAAGATCACCCCTCTCTGTCTTTTGGCCAGCCCCTGGGCCTTTCAGAGAGCTTTGTGTGGGAAAAGGGTGGAACCTGTTTAACTTCATGTACTCAATTTGACTGTCTGCCTTGTTTTCAGTTTGTTGTCCAACTCTGTGATAGTTAGCACTGACCTTACCAATATATATATTTTAAATTTGTTTATTTATTTTGAGAGAAAGAGAGAACATGAGTGGGGGTGGGGCAGAGAGAATCCTAAGCAGGCTCTGCAGTGTCATCACAGAGCCCAGCATTGGGCTAGAACTCAGGAACTGTGAGATCATGACCTGAGCCAAAGTTAGCTGCTTAACTCACTGAGCCCCCCCCAGGTGTCCCTGCCCTTGCCAACATTAAAGATAACTTCATATTGTCCCATGAGTAGTTGGAAGCAAACAAATTTCGGAAGTCCAGAAAAAGGCCTAAAGGAGATGTTTGTTCTGCCACAGAAACCAGATGATAGCTGTCTTTTCTGAGGCTACCAACTTCTTTTCTTTTTTTTTCTTTTTTTTTTAAATGTTTTATTTATTTTTGATACAGAGAGAGACAGAGCACGAGAAGGGGAGGGGCAGAGAGAGAAGGAGACACAGAACTTGAAGCAGGCTCCAGGCTCTGAGCTAGCTGTCAGCACAGAGCTTGACGCGGGGCTTGAACCCACGGACGTGAGATCTGACCTGAGACGAAATTGGAGGCTTAACCGACTGAGCCACCCAGGCGCCCCCCCAACTTATTTTCAAACTTGAAAATGCAGAAGATGTCACAAAGCCAAAGACTGTAGGGCCAAAACTTTGTAGTGTAATGTTCGGCCTTACAACTTTTGCCTAGACTGACATGTTGATTCACTGCTTTTTTTTACTCCTTAGGAAGCAAGCTCTCTCAAGAATAAAGCATTCCATTGAAGAAGCTTACATAATTCAGAAGTTTTGACATGCTATGGCAAAAGAAGGGACATGGAACTTGGAAATTAGCTGAGCTGTAGCTGTGAAGACACAGCGGAAGCTCTGGGAAATTATTTTCTTGCTTGAGGTGGATTGGTCATCCATCTTTGCTTCAAGAGGCAGCAGAGGAGAGGAAAGCTGCTTAGACATATTTTTCAGGGGCATCTTGGGTTTCTGAAAAAGAGGTGCCATGATGCTTTTTAATGCTATCTAAATTTATTTTAAAAGAAAAAAGGCAAAGAGTGAATGCCAAGCATGAATGCTGTAGTATTTACTGCTTTCAACAATTGTGAACTGTTTGGTGCCATTTAAATCAAATTTCTGTAATCATGAGAAGGTCTATTCTACTTAAGTACTGTGACTAAAAGGAGACATGCACTCAAACTCACACCCTCACGTTCACACCTCCACTTCTGAGCATCACTGCCACATAAACTACAGTGAATTCCCAAACTGCAACTGATCATCTTATTTAATGAATCAGAAAACACTTTTAAAATCACCTGAAGGATGGGGCGCCTGGGCGGCTCAGTTGGTTAAGCGCCTGGACTCCTGATTTCTGTTCAGGTCATGATCTCATGGTGAGATCTAGCCCAAGAAGTCATGATATCATGGTTGTGAGATAGAGTCCCCACATTGGGTTCTGTGTGCAACTCCATGCTGGGCATGGAGCCTGCTTGGGATTCTCTCTCCTCTCTCTTTTATTTTTAAAGTTTATTGATTTATTTTGAGAGAGAGAGAGAGAGCAGGGGAGGGGCAGAGAGAGAGAGAGAGAGAGAGAGAGAGAATCTCAAGCAGCCTCTGCACTGTCAGTGCAGGCACTCGAACTTAGCGATGTGAGATCATGACCTGAGCTGAAACCAAGAGTCGGATGCTTAACTGACTGAGCCAGCCAGGGACCCCCCGCCCCTTTAGAAACATAAATAAAATCACCTGAGGGCTACAGGTCATTTTATTAATACCACTCCAATTGGGTTGCAGACATGTGGACCTGCCATTACAAGGTAACTTAGAGTTGAAATACTACTCAAAACCCTTTTCTTTTTTGAGAGGTTGCAGGAGAACTTGGGAGCAGTACTTTTCCTTTGCACCATGTAGAGCTCACCTCCACAGGGCTGTGTTCACAAGTACTCAAAGAAGAGCAACTTTTGCTGATATGGTTGGTGCTTCTGGTTGCCATGGTGATAATGGCTTGGGGATGTGTGGCAGTTAATGAAATAAATATTAACTTATAGCATTGAGTAGGTAATACTATTAACTATTCTGCAGAGACAACGGCTGAGAATGAGCAAAGTGGAAATCCGTCTGGAACACACAAGTAAGGGGTTGTGTGGAGTAGGGGTGGGGGGGGTAGGGGTCATAGTCCTGGCCAACCTGGATCTCCAATTTACCAAGGTTCAGAAGATGTGAGATGTCAGTGTGTTTCACCATCATTAATTTCACAGGTGAATGCCTTTTGGGTGTAGTATGGCCAGACTTGTTACAAGTATTTTGTAGTTGGTAGAGGAGTTGGGGAGAGGCACCTTCATCTATATGAAAGGATCTGTGAATCTCAATAGATGTGAAAGGCTGAGTGCTCTCAAGAAGGTACTTAACTTTCACAGGGCTCACTTTGAGCCTGCACGCAGGACTGACAAAGACAATAAAATCTGTTCTAAGGATGGGGTATTGGTAGAATGGTACACCTTGTAATCTTGGGAAGAGGATGGATCTGGAGTCCACTGTGGCGTTACTTCTCAAGAGTGGTGGTGAATCTGCAGCATCTGGCTGATGAGATGCCTGCCCTTTTTTTTTTTTTTTTTTTAAGTCTGGGCATGGTTTCTGTGACTTTGTTCTAAGGGCTGGAATTTCTCAAGGAGCAGGATTGTGAGATGTAGGTCCCTGTAAGAGTTGTTGACTGGGGAGTGGGCAAGTCCCCGTCTGTTGTTGGGAAGTCTCTAGCGGTTGGAGTGTGTATTAGGAGCCTCTGCTAAGTGACAGCATGGTTACATGGGCCAGCAGGCAGTTGTCACTCATGATTTTAATAGGTGTACTCCTTACAGCTAGATGTTAGATCTTATGGATAGGTATCCTCATAAAGTGCCCATAAAGAGTGCTTGTTGAATTTAATAGTAGATATATTTTTATTACTTCTGTCAATCTCCTTGTATTTGGTATTCTAATGAGTGGTGTGTTACAATGTTGCCTGTGTTTTATGTATTTGCATATTGAAAATGTTGATGGCTCCCCTAAAAATTGTACACTGAAACATCCAATTAGTTTTTAATACAATTTTATTTTTGACAACGAAATAAGTATCCTCCTGTGATTCTGAAGCTGTTAATGTTTGTGGGCCGTGCTCCTGGGCTCCCCAGGGAAGCTACGCTTTAACATCTACTAAGGTCAAAAAGATTTGACAGAACCTCAAAGCATGGGCTCTGTTTCTTCCCTGAGCACACATTGTATGTCTGCCTCATTAAACAAACATACAAAACAAACAAAAAAAACCACAAGGAGCATTTTGAATGGAAGATAAGAAAAAGAAAGAAACAGCCCTGTTTCTTTAAAAAGGATTGAAGTCACATAGCCCTGCACATACTAAAAACATAAGATCAAGTCTGTAACTTTCTGGAATATCCCCAATCATGAAGATTTGTAGCTGTATAGAAAAAACATGTAATCCCACACCAAATGTTCCTTCCCCTGAGCATTCCCTTCTTGGTGAATATTGTGTATGCTTGGCAGCTGTCCTAACTTGGGCTCAAATAAAACTCTTTTCCTTTCTCTTTAAAAAGTGTTTCTTGGGGTGCCTGGGTGGCTCAGTCCATTAAGCTTTCGACTTCGGCTCAGGTCATGATCTCACGGTTTGTGGGTTCGAGCCCCACATAGGGCTCTGTGCTGACATCTCAGAGCCTGGAGCCTGCTTCGAATTCTGTGTCTCCCTTGCTCTGTCCCTCCCCTGCTCATGCTCTGTCTCTCTCTGTCTTAAAAATAAATAAACATTAAAAAAACTTAAAAAGTGCTTCTTCATTTTGTGTCCATAGTACCATAGACCTTCCTGGGGAACATTATAAAATTCTCTTGCGAGCCAAACCTGATCTTTGTTATTGTGGAAGAATAAGGAGCCCATGAATTATTTGTCCCCTGTTTCATATTCCATGAGTCCTGATTTTGGTTTCCCACCTCCATGAATCACACAATGATCTTGAATTTGGCACCAGTTCATCCCTCTCCGCAAAGGGTGTGTTTGAGACAAGGGGCAGCCTCTGTGCAGCTGTCCAACCCTAGCATCAGAATGCTGTTAGTGAGGGGTTACCGGGACCCTCAGTCTTAACCTGTTCACAACACACAAAGTAAATAGATTTCAGATTTAGACCCCAGGGAGAAATTTTGTACCTATGATGACAACTTGAAGACATTTTGTAACGTTTAGCCTTTAGCCTAATCCCTAAACTGAACTCTGAACCTCAAACCCAAACCCCAATCTGAACCCCTAGCCCTAAACTTTGAAGTACAAACTCAGACCCCTAACTCCAACCCTGAATCTGAACCCCAAACCCCAAACCTGATCCTAAGCCCTGAACCTGGAACCTCTAACCCCTAGCAATGTTAACAATAGCCAAAATGTAGTAACTATGTGAATATCCATCAGTGGTGAATGTGTAAACAAAATGTGGTTAAGATTTAGGGTTAGGATTTTATGGTTAGGGTTATGGGGTCAGGGCCAGGCTTGAGATCAGGGCTAGTTTTTCTTCCCCCTTTTCCATTTCTCTGGCCCTCTAGGTTTGACAGGTCACACATGCATCACAAGTTGAGCTGGAATATTGGTCTTCTGCCCCTTCAGTCCAGGGTACTAAGAAAAGAGTCAAATGTCTGCTTGGTCACTGACTGTTTCAAATCGAACTCAACCCAGTCAAGGGTTGTGAAGGACCTTAGAGTTATACAGGGTTCTTCCACCCTCCCACCTGGAGTGGATGCTGCTGGCCACACTCTGCCTGGGCAATCCTAGGTTTCAGCACAGCCCTGACCCACAAGGGCACTCAATGGACATGTGTAGGTTTACACAGGTCTGGATGTCACACCCTCTCGGCCCCCACATGCAGCCCTTCTTGTGGAATGGTAGGGTCCTCGCACTGGCTGTGTCCTTCATCCCATCCAAGCCACCAGCAGTAGACAGATGGGTCTCAGACAGGACAGCTGTTGGCCTCTGACCATGCAGACAGGCATCTGTGGTCCACCAGCTCAGGTCTTAACAATCCCCATGACCAATTACTGAGCTGACTGTGCTCTTGGCAATTTAACAGGACCATGGGCAGTGTAGACAGATCCACAGGATGTTTCCATTCCGTTCCCAACATCTGTGTGGTTGAGACAAGTAACTTTTACCTCGTAGCCTCCTAGTCTGCCAAGAGAGGTAATAACCCTCCAAATGCTGAATGTGGCCTTGGCCACAACAGCCATACAGTAGACTGGCCCTGTGTGGGAGATAAATTTAGGAATCCCCCAGGCTTACATCAGTGGGTTAACAAGGCATAAAGAAATACAAAGCCATAGAATGTTCGCACCCAAGTGTGGGTAAACAAGATTGGCACCCCAAGAATAGGGGGTGCAAAGGCATCCCAAGAATAGGGAGGGTATGCAAAGCCCCCAGAATACAGAGAGAGGGACAAAGGCCCCGAAAGAGGAATGGGCACAAAGGCAGCCAATACAAAGATATATGAGGTAAGCAAGATTAGGCATTCAGGGCAAAGTGCCCCCCAATTTAGTATTATAATAGCAGAAAACTGCTTTCACAGGAAGGAAAGACCAAATTAGGTGAGCGGGTAAGTAAGGCTATAGACTGCTGCACTGAGCTGCTGTGGGTGGTACTGCCCAGCACAGAAGTAATTTACAAAAGGAAAGGTGCCTTGTTAACCTTAAAGTGTTTTGCCCTATCTGTCTTATCAAGATAAAGAGACACAGCACCTCCTTTCTGCTGTTAACAACCACCTCCCCATCTGCCCAGAGCCAGAAATTTGTTTTATATTGACCCAAGCCCCAAATATTTTATATCTTCAAAAACTCCCCTTTCCCTCATGCCCGTGAGTTGATGTTTACAGCCTCTTTGTCTCTTTGTGCACTCCCATCACGTTTGT
>NC_043703.1:0-246 GCF_006229205.1 Suricata suricatta | reverse complement strand
TCGCGCCCTCCAGGGCGGCCCAATCAGGTCTCAGATCACCGGGCGCCCTTTGGGAGTACTTCGGCGTGTGGAGCCGCCAGCCCTGCCTCCGGAAGTGACGTGTCCTGTCCCGCCTCCGGAGGATCCCGGGCGCTTGCAAGGGTTGGGTACTCCGTGGGGGTTACCTTGAACGGCTGAGCGGTCTAAGCGGCTGTGGTCCTTGTTGACTCCGGTCGAGTCCCGGCCTAGGGTCGCTCGGCCTGTTTC
>NC_043702.1:175817804-175818673 GCF_006229205.1 Suricata suricatta | reverse complement strand
TAACCCCAACTCACTCCCTATGAAGCTGAGAACCCCGTGCCCACGTTGCTGCCTCCAAGGAGCACTTATCACAGGGCCAGGCAGGCATAGGAAGGCTCAGCCACCCTTACTGGCACACATGGGGGAGGCAGAGCCAGCAGCCATGGACTGACCCAACCTCAGCAGGAGCAGGGGTCAGTGAGGGCTGCCAGAGGAGAGACAGCCTGCTGGATGCCCGGGTTGGGCAGGGGATTAGGGTGGAGGGGAAGTGAGCTACCCAAACAGCTTCCTCCCAAACCAGCTCCAGGCCCAGGGCTGGGCATTTCACAAAAGGGCCCAAGGAGCTTTGTGAACATTTCCTGTCCCACCCCAGCCCCTTTCCTGGCACTGACAGCCCAGCTCAAGGTTACCACACTTCTCACCTGTGAGGCAATCTTCCCGCGAGAGCTGAGTGTCTGGCGAGGGGCTGCCTATAAATGTTGGACACACACGGTGCTGTCAAACCGCTTTGCGTGTCTTCTTGGCAGGTGAGTGAACCATCAGTTTCCACAGGCAGGGGCCTGCCTGCTAACTCCTTTACTTTCCCCCGATCTTTCCAAGGCTTCCTCCAAAGCTCTCTTTGATTGACCCCCACACTTAAAATTTTCCTCGTGTTTTCTTGACTCATATTCTGCTGGAGCCTCTCGTCCTCAACTGCACTGCTCTTTGGCATTTTCCAGATATTCTAAAACCATCCCTCCCATGTGTGGGCAGCATCTTCTCCCAGGCCAGTTGAAACCGTTCTTTCTTTCCCTTCTGTGTTTCCCCTTTTGTTCCTGTGGGCTGCCTGTGGGAGGTGTCAGGGGAGCTCTGCAGCCTTTTCTTCTAAGCACCCGAACCCTTGCCTCTCC
>NC_043702.1:175809239-175817704 GCF_006229205.1 Suricata suricatta | reverse complement strand
CTGTGCAGGCAGAGTGCAGGAAGATGGCGGAGGAGCAGTCACAGTTGGAGCGCGACATTGAGACCATCATCAACATCTTCCACCAGTACTCTACGCGGCTGGGGGACCCAGACAAGCTCAACCAGAGAGAACTGAAACAGCTGGTGGAAAAAGAGCTGCGAAACTTTCTCAAGGTAGGCTGGGCTCCTTGCGGGCCTGACGCAGCCGGGAGACAGGCTGGGTAAGGATGGAGGATGGGGTGCAGTCTGCACTGGTCAAGGAGAAAAGTCTACCTCCTTCAGCCCAGCCTCCCTGTCACTAGAGTTACTTCAAGTTAGACAACAGACAGGATTGAGAAAGACTGACTGACAGATGAGTGCTGTGTGCAGGGCCCTGTCCTGGGCAGGGGCATGCAGTGGCAAACAGGGACCTGCTGTCTATAACACATAGCAAAGATGTTGGCCAGTAAAGAGCATGGGAAAATCCATTGCCAGTAAGTCCCCCAATGACCATAAGAGAGAGCGCTGTGGATGACATGGGCTGGGCGGAGACAGCTGATTATTTGGGTGGACACGAAGGGCCCCTCCAAGGAGGTGATTTTGAGCTGACACCTGAATTGAGGAGGGAGGTGACTGAGGACGACCCTTGGCAGGAGCTGAGCAGACCCCAAACCTCAGCTGGTGTCAAGGGTTGAGGGGCCTTTCTAACCTAAGTGTCCATGGAAACACAGACACTACATGTAGGAAGCACCCAGCGAGCAGTGGCACACAAAGCACTCAGTAACATGTTCATTTATTCTCTGATCTGAAAATAAGAGGCAATTCTAGGAAAAAGGATTAGTTCCACTTTATCTTTCAGTTTTCTTTATAAGTTTAGGGACTTGGGGGACAGAGGCTGGGACCAAGAAGGGTGAGACACCTGAGTTCCAGCCTCAGTTCTATTCCTAGAGCCAGTGGCAGCCTTCCCTGAAGCCCCGCCCCACGTCAGTAGGCAGTACTGGGGACTCTGACCCTGGGTCAAGGTGCATGAGACACTGGGAAGAAGGGTACTGGGTCAGGATAAGCAAGAAAGGATACAGTCAAGAGTTTGTAGGGTGAGGTTCTCCTCGTTGTGACTCCTATGCCTGCCCCACCGCCCACCTCCCTCGTCCTCTGCCAGAAGCAGTGGTAGTCCAGGAGGAGAAGCTGGGACCCAGCGAAGCAGCTGCTCCAGAGTGAGTGCTCTGGCTGGCCATGGGAGAAGGGCAGGAAGAGGGCTGTGTGGGAACACTGCAGGAGTGGGAAGGGCCTGGGAGGAGAGCTTGGCACCCCCAGAGTCCCAGGAGGGGACGTGGCTGAGCTACCCCAGCCAGTGGGTGGGACCAACTGAAGCTCTCTTCTGCCCTGCCTGGACCCTCCCCTGCCCTGGCTGCTTCATCACACCCTGTGGGGTCAAAGGAGGACCAACACTGCTCTCTGTCCCCACAAGATATGAACCATCTTGCTTTCCTCAGGGGGTTACCCACTGTGCGGGTTGAGATACTGATGCGTGTCCCAAATGAGTGACCTAGAGGAGGAAGGGAGGGGGGGAAGGGGAGGGAGCAGGATGGGCAAGTGGAGGGACTGGGACAGGGCAGGGCTCATTTCTACTCGGCAGCTCCCAAGCCTCCTCAGTGTGCAAAAATCGAGTGTCCTATTCTAAGTCATTTTCCTCAAATCTTCCTCAAGGAAGATACCAAATCCACCTGTTAGACTTGTTCTAAAGACCAAATGAGGTGACATTTCTATGCATACTAACTGTGTGACCTCAAGCAAGTCACTTGACCTCAGATCTTCTGTAAAATTGAGGTGATTGTAGTGCTCAGGTCGTATGCAGGCTAAATCAGAAAGCGTCTAGAGCATGCTCAGCATATGCTACCCTGTGGGCATTAGTCGGTCATTTTTAATTTTATAACTGAGGCCCAGGAACCAGGCTTCCTTGTACCTTTGCCTAGGGTCATTTGCTGAGCTCTCTGTCCCTAATGCTGGCCACACCCAGGCCTGACTACTGTGTCACCCCCACCCACAGAAGCCAAAGAAGAATGACAATGCCATAAAGAAGATCATGGAGGACCTGGACACAAATGGAGACAAGGAGCTGAGCTTCGAGGAGTTCACCATGCTGGTGGCCAGGCTCACAGTAGCCTCCCACGAGGAGATGCACAAGAACGCCCCGGAAGGAGAAGGCCACAGCCATGGGCCAGGCTTTGGGGAAGGTGGCCATGGCCACGGCCACAGCCATGGTGGCCACGGCCACAGCCACTAGTCGGGAGGCCAGGACACCCTTCCCCCGCCCAACTAGGGCCACAGGGTAGTCATGCCAAACTGCCTTAGCTAGAAGGCTGGGAACAGGGAACAAAATAAAGTCTTCCTCCAAGCCTGCACTCTGTGTGCTTCTTCCAGCTCCCCCTTCTCAACCTGTCCTTCTGAGGACCTGGGTGTTACATGGCCCTGCCCCTGAACCAGAGCTCAACCCCTTCTTTGGTAATAACAGAGTGAGAAACCACAATACTGTGTGTCCTGAGCTCCTTGGGCTCACTGCCCTATTTCCTCCCCTCTGACCTCAGGCCCCATGGCTCAGTCCAGTCACCCCACCCCAGCTCAGGACTTCCCTGTACTGCCCATCAAATCAGCTCTTGTCTACATAGAAAACAAAAGGGGAGATATCCATTCCCCTCGACATGCCAGCCATCCCTACTCAGCCTTGACCGCCCCCTCCCCCCAGTACTGTCCAACACCTTCCACAAACATCTGTCTCCTAAAAGAACCTTATTTCTCTGGAAATTGTCCAGAGGTGCACCTATAGGCCACATCTGTGGAGGAATACTGTATTGGGTATATTTACTCACAAATTCCGTTTTGAATCCATGGAAGCAAATCAGTGTCTTTTCATAGACCTAGCATCCTCACCATGGACAGACCCTGGGGCAGGTGGTTGAGAGAGGGAGACTCTGGACCCGCACCCATCCAGCCCCAGCAGGATGGAGAGAGAGAGCTCCTGCCTGCTTATTGGAAGAATGAGTTCTAATCATGGCCCGGCAGCTGTAAGGCTCAACCACCACCATGAGGAAGGTGGACTTCGGGTCCAGGGAGCCTGTTGGGCCTGAGGATTCTGATTCTAAGCCTTAAGGGCAAGCTGACCTCCCTGATGTTCCTGCAGCCCCTAGTCGGGGGCTGAGAGTCCAGCCCAGCAGGGGCATTTGCTCCCAGTCACAAAAACAGTACCGGGGCTTGGCTGGCAGCTTCCCCGTGGCTGCTGCTGAAGCTGCTGTTCCCGCCTCAAGCAGCCCCCACGCCCAGCCTCGCATTTCAGACTCTCAGATGACTCCTCTGCCACTTCTGGCCTGAGCACTTCACCATGAAGTCCCTTTCACACCACGCTGGGGTTGACCTTCTGAAAACCAGAGCCCAAATCAGGGGTGTGTGCCCTGCCCTGTCCTTGCAGCAGAGAGAACGCTCTGACAGATCTAGGATTTGGGGAGCTGGAAAGAGATTGACAGTCATCTATCCCCAACAAACAAAGGGAGTGAGACACAGAGTGGAGAAGAGACCAGTCCAAGGCCATAAAGTGGTGGAGCTGGTCAAGAGACTGCAGAAAGGAAAACGCCTTGAATCCCATCTTCTCCAGGGGCTGGATGTTCCAGCTCCTACCCCATGCTGAGCTTAGGGAGGGTTGCAAGTCAGGTTCCACCTTCCCACACTGCTCGACTGTAGCCAGTTCCCAGGCTGTCTGCCAGTGGATTGTACAGGTTTCTGCCCTAAGGGCCCGGGGGCCTCTGCTATGCGCACAGGGATTTAATGGCTCCCACTTGAGGGTGTTTCCACGGACTGCTTCAGGCTGTGAGCTTGGGGAGCATAGTTGTTTTCGCCTTGCTTTTGGTTTTGGTTTTGGTTTATTTATTTATTTTTTGAGAGAGAGTGTGCAAGCAGGAGAGGGGCACAGAGACAGGGAGAGAGAGAATCTCAAGCAGGCTCCACACTGTCTGCACAGAGCCCAATACAGGGCTCAATCCCACCAACTGTGAGATCATGACCTGAGCCGAAATCAAGTGTTGGACGCTTAACCTACAGAGCCACCCAGGCACCCCAAAGAGCAGAGTTTAGAAGCCCCGAGTCCCTTCCCTGCCTGACTTAAGGAGACAACAGCTCAGGAACCTCACCTTCTGACAGCCCTTCTCTCTGACCCTCATGTCCAGGTAGAGGTCACCTTCTGGATGTAGCTTATTAGGGGAAAGAGAACCAGGGAGATGGGAGACCTGAGGATACCCCAGGTAGGGCAGGTGTCCCCAAACCCTCTACCGACCCTCACTTTTCACTATGTGCCATAAATGATTGTGACTCTGCCTCCCCACTAGACTGTGAACTCCATGAGGACCAAGTGTCTGCTTACCTCTGCTCTCATGGGCGGTGTGGAGAAAAGAAGGAGGAGATGGAGGGATTAAAACTGGCAGATGGAAGGGTTCTGGATGTCATCACAGAGTCTCACACTGGAAGGTAGGGGGCGGCAAGGTGATGAGGATCTGAAGCACACCACCCCCAAAGCTTTATTCCAGCCTTTATCTGTTGCACACTAGAAGCTTCCGTTTGCAAAAAAGGGATTTATCTTGAAAAAAGTTTGAAAATTGTTGCTTAAACCCAACCTGCCTCACCCCCATGCTTGAATGATTCTCCCCAATGTCCCTAACAACGGTGACTCGGGCTGAACTCTTCCAGGTAAGGGAATAACCTAATGTGGCACCTAGAAAGTTCTTCATCACACCAAGCTAAAAGCTGTCTCCTGTGCCTGCTAGGCATTAACCCTAGTTTCCCTCCAACATCCTTAGGGACACAGAATAAATCTAAACCCCTCCATATATGAAGCCACCCACCCACTTTTTCAAAGTATTTTCCATAAATAGCATCCAAGCCTTCTCCAGCCTCTGTACTTTTACACCAGGAACGCTCTCACCACCCTGGTGTCTCTAGCAAGTCTCTTAGCACCTGTGAAGGCCCAGAGCCTGTCACTGCCTTCACAAAGATGTCCCTGACCACCACTTTCTATAAATGTATAGGGTCTTACCCCTCCTACCATTGCACTTCTAATACAGACTTGTAACCCCTTATCAAGTCTGATGATGGTCCTGAAGGCAGAAACTATGGCTGATTTGCCCCAAACCCCCAGGTGCCAGAATGAGCATTCCAGATGAGCAAGTGAAGGTAGAGTGGTCCTAGGACCCTGTGGAGCCATAGAGATTTCTGGAGAGGGCAACTGAGGGGCAAGGAGGCAGGGGACAGAGATGCATAGATGCCAAGAGTTCTCCCCTTCCCTCCTTTCTCAGCTAGGTCAGTCTGAGAGTAAGACATGGTTCTAGACCCCAGGGGAAGGTCTAACAGAAAGCCACTTCTACAGAGCCCTATGGGGTTTTCCTCAAACATAGTTTAAGAGAGTTAATAAAGGTGATTTAGCCTCTTCCATCCCATTAGCCCCTTCCATTCCTAAGCTCGTTCTGTAAATGATCCTAAAATTTGTATGGAACTACAAAAGACCATGAGTAACCAAAGTAATCTTGAGAAATAATAACAAAGCTAGGGCTCCTGGGTGGTTCAGTTGGTTGAGCATCCAACTACAGCATAGATCATGATCTCAGCTCGTGAGCTCAAGGCCCACATCAGCCTCTGTGCTGCTGGTGCAGAGCTTGAAGCCTGCTTCACACTCTGTGTGTCCCTCCCTCTCTGACCCTCCCCTGCTCACACTTGTCTCTCTCTCTCTCCCAAAAATGGATTTAAAAAAAAATTTTAAGAAGAACAAAACTGGAGGTATCACAATCCCAGATTTCAGGCTACACTGCAAAGCTAGTAATCCAAACAGTGTGGCATCAGCACAAAAATAGACACGTGAGGTACCTAGGTGGCTCATTTGGTTAAGCATTTGACTTCAGGTGCGGTCATGATCTCATGATTCGTGAGATGGAGCCTGTTGGGGCCCACCCAGCCAAAAAACCTGCGGAGGTGATTCCACTGTGACGGCAAAGCCTCCGGGGGGAGTGTATGTAATCGCAAAGTCCCTAGCCTTGTCTAGGAAGGCGCTACCCTGGATAACGGTTGACCTTCCCCCAACTGAGGATCAGGACAAAAGAACAAAGGTCCTGGGAGACTGGGGTGCAGTGCTGTGTGGCCTACAGGGACCCTGCTTCCCCTGCTTGAAAATGTGTGCGCTTGACTGCTTGACCTAAGTGGATCAGAGACTGGGGTTAGTTCTCCTATTATTCATGCCACTTGGTAATTGGCGGTTTCAGTAAATGGGCAGATTTTCTGATTGAAACTTCCCCCCTAGTTAGAGGCACCTGACTTACAGACTATTGTTTGAACTTTTAAAGAAAAATAGCCTTGTCATAAGCTTCGGCTAATATTACACTATATATGTAAAATAAGACCCTCGCTGATGTATTTTGAGTGGTCAATTATGTTTTTTGATCTTCTGTATTGTACTTCATTTCTGTCCTTAATTTTCTGTTCTCTCTTCCATGAAAACAATGATCCTTTCTAAAACATGTGATTCCTAAGAAGTTACAAACAATGTAATCATTATAAGAAAGATGTAATCACATGTGGTATATAAGACACCAAGTTTCACAGTAAAGTGTGGTCTCTTCCACCATTCATGTTGTTTGTGTTCTTTCTTGTAGATATTTTGCCGACACCAACCGCCTACTCAGGGACCCTTAGACTCTGGTGTGTGGGCTGGTCCCCCGCAGGAGCCCACATTGGGCTCTCTGATGTCAGCACACAGCCTGTTTCAGATTCTCTTCTTCCTCTCTCCCTGCCCCTCCCCACTCTCAAAAATAAATAAACATTTAAAAAATAGACACATAGATCAGTGGAACAGAGCCGATAACCCAGAAATAAACCCATGATTATATAGCCAATTAATCTATGACAAAGGAGAAGGAATATTCAATAGGTAAAGAATAGCCTCTTCAACAAATGATACTAAGAAAACTGGAAAGTCACAGGCAGAAGGATTAAGTTTTTCTAACTTTCTTAATACCATAGACAAAAATAAACTCAAAATGGATTAAAGACCCAAATGTAACACCTAAAACCATAAAATTCCTAAAACATGGGCAGTAAACTCTTGTCTATTGGCCTTAGCAATATTTTTCTGAGTGTGTCTCCCCAGGCAAGGAAAACAAAAACAAAAATAAGCTAAATTGGGACTTCATTAAAGTAAAGAGTCTTTGCACAGTGAAGGAAACAATCCACAAAACAAAGGCAACCTGCTGAATGGTAGAAGAAGTTTGCAAATTATATATCTGATAAGGGATTAATATCTAAAATATAAGTGTGGCCTGGGTAGCTCCATTGGTTAAGCATCCAACTTCAGCTCAGATCATGATCTCACAGTTTATGGGTTCAAGCCCCATGTTGGGCTCTGTGCTGACAGCTCAGAGTCTGAAGCCTGCTTCAGATTCTGTGTCTCCCTCTCTCTCTGCCCCTTCCCCATTTGTGCTCTCTCTCTCTCTCTCTCTCTCTCTCTCTCTCTCTCTCTCTCTCAAGAATAAATAAATCTTAAAAATTTGTTAAATGTCTAAAATATATTCATAACTCATATAACTCAACACCAAATAGTTTAATTTAAAAATGGGCCAAAAACCTGAACAGAAATTTTACCAAAGAAAATGTACAAATGGAGAACAGACCCATGAAAAATATTCAACATCACTCATCTTTAGGGAAATGCAAATCAAAACCACAATAAGATATCACTTCATATCTGTCATAATGGCTAATATCAAAAAGAAAAAAATAAGAATGTTAGTGAGGATGTGGAGAAAAGGAACCCTTGTGCACTATCGATGGGAATGTAGATCAGTGCAGGCACTGTGACAAACAGTATGGAATTCCCTCAAAATTTAAAAATAGAAGTGATTACATTTCTGGTTGTTTACTTGAGGAATACAAAAACACTAATTCAAAAAGATATACACTATCCTCAAATTTATATGGAACCACAAAAGACCCCGAATAGCCAAAGATATATTGAAGAAGAAAACCAAAACAGGAGGCATCACAATTCCAGACTTTAACCTCTACTACAAAGCTGTCATCATCAAACAGTATGGTATTGGCACAAAAACAGACACATAAACCAATGGAATAGAATAGAGAACCCAGAACTGGGCCCACAAATGTACGGCCAATTAATTTTTGACAATGTAGGAAAGAGTATGTGATGGAAAAAAGACTGCCTCTTTGGCAGGTGGTGCTGGGAGAACTGGACAGCAACATGCAGAATGAAACTCGACCACTTTCTTACACCATACACAAAAATAAACTCAAAATGGCTGAAGGACCTGAATGTGAGACAGGAAACCATCAAAACCCTCTAGGAGAAAGTAGGAAAAAAACCTCCTAGACCTCCACTGCAGCAATCTCCTACTCGACACATCCCCAAAGGCAAGGGAAATGAAAGCAAAACTGAACTCTTGG
>NC_043702.1:175806790-175809139 GCF_006229205.1 Suricata suricatta | reverse complement strand
CTTCTCTGAGAAGTTCCCTCTTGGGTTCTTTTTAACTCCCACTGTACTATCCGGTAGCTTCCTCACCTGCCCGGGGCCTGCCTGCTCATTCCCACCCCAAATCCATCCCATAAGCCACAGACAGAGAGACATTTTAAAGCATGGTTAAATCACATCCCTTCCTAAAACCCCCACTGCCTCTGCCCTCCATTCTCCTGCTGAGAGTGCGAGCTCCAGGTCGAGAGCCGGGCCTGCTCCCCTCTGCCTCTCCCACCTCCCCTCTCCTAACCCCACGGCTCTTTGTTCCTGATCCGATCCCACGTCTGCCCACTTCCAGGCCTTCACACACATTCTGCTTGTTCTGAGCACCTGCATGTTTATTCAGGGACGCCCACAGCCTCGACGTAGCTCTAATATTTGCCCTCCAGCTCCCACTGGAGGACAGTATACCCACCTCAAAGTCCCACCAATTTTTACCTTCTCTGGTCTTTTATTTCCCACATTAAAATCATTTGAGGAGAGGCTGAAGAAGTTGTGGCTCCATACAGAATGCAGACATCTGAGCTCCAGCCTTTGGGGCCTCACACGTTTCTGGGAGATGAACTGGGTCGGGGGATCCCGTACCAGGGTTCTGATAAAGCAAGAAAAGAGAAAGCCAAAGTCCGCTCCACAGGACAGCTCTTGCTACTGGCAAAGTAGGAGTGATGGAAGGATAACAAAGGGAATTAACTTGGCAACTTTTCTATATTTCAGGAATATTTTGAAAAGAAAAGGCTAAAATCAAAAATGAAGTTATTAGGGGTTTTATCCCCTGTCAAAAATTCCACTGTCAGTTTAGACCTCCTTAACTTATATATGGTAAATCACATATCTTGCCAGAAGAAAACACCTGAAACTGTGAGAAAACCAATCCATGTGAATATGCATAGAGATATAAAAATGCCCTTAAGAAAGCATGATTTAGAACTTCCAGTGTCACCTCACAGTGTACCATCTAAACTCTGCATTGATGATCTAGAAAACAAACTAGACAACAAGAAAGAACTTGCCCCAATTCAGTTGTCACAAGTCATGGACTCACAAAGAATATTCGAACCTCAGTTCAACAGAACAGAAAATTGCACTTTCACTCCATCATCCTTTGCAGCAGAATTATCTTCTAACAGAAATATTACAAAACAAAATTTCATTCCCAGAACAGCACCTAGTCCTCAGAAAGTTGCATGTGAAAAAAAGCAGAATGAGCAGCTCAGTAAAGTTAATTATTCTAATACTTTGGTTTCCAAATTAAATGAAAGTCAAGATGCTCTCAGTCCATCATATAAAACAGCACAATTTGGGTCATTATTCAATAGATTAAACAGTTCAAGAAATAGGAATTTCCCTACTAGAAGGCCTGTTAGAGTTATGGATGAAGATTGTAGAAGAATGGATGAGCAGAGACAGTCAGACTTTATTACTGAAAAACAATCAGCACAACATATTTGGAGAGAAAAAAGAAGAGAAGTTTCAAATTTTTTTGAGGATGTGAACCAGCCAACAACCAGCTGTATATCAGAGAATTGTAACTCTTTTATTAATGAAAATGTGATCAGTTTATTAAACATAAATCAACAAAGAATAAAGAAAACCATTGACAAGTGTGGTCATGTCAGTATTGGGGATGATTATGCAAACACAAGTTCTGATAAAAATTATTCAACTGATAGATGCATTAGAAGTATTTTTACAGATCCAGAGTTGACTTTTAGTAATTCTTTTAATGAAACAAATTATCCAGAAAGGTGTCAGCCAAATGAGAAGTATCAGAAAGAGTACAACAATAATGAGAGAAATACTTTTACTACATCTTTTGAGAAGGATTGTTACATAGCCAGCTCTGAAAACAAAGGAAAATTTGAAAGTGACTATCAAGAGAAATCACCACAGAATGAAATCCAGAAACATCCAGTGAATCATACGAGTAATATCTCTTCGGAAGAATTGCATTCTAAGACATCATGGGACTTGGAATTTGATAAGATTCTGGTGGAAGAAGGAGGAACCTGTTCTATAAAAGACAGACCAACATCTACTAAGAAAATCTATCTTGATTCTTCACAGAGTAGTCATTCTACCAGTTATTATTCTCCAAGGCCAACAGATAGTTGCTTCAGTTCTAGTTCAGAGGTGCCATCTGAAGATGAAGATCAAATATTGCAGCATGTTGAAGAATCAAGTAGATCCATCAGAATCAAAGAAACAACTAGTAATGTTTATCTAGAAAGGATGCCAAAATTGCCATGTGATAGGATTATTAAAAACAATGCCAAAACTCATGAACAAAATGAGAATCTTCACCACCTCTCAATGAAAAATAATACAGATCAA
>NC_043702.1:175804593-175806690 GCF_006229205.1 Suricata suricatta | reverse complement strand
TTTCTGTATAAGTCTAATTACATGAAATAGAAGTTGGGGTTTTGATTTTTTACTTTGCTTTTCTGTTTGGAGTGTCATTGTAACTACTGTATTGTAAAGGATGGAAAATAATTGCATATGTTAAAAAATAAATTGTGTTATATTAAAAAAAAGATATACGCACCTTATGTTTATTTTTTTAATTTTTAAAAAACTTTTTATTTTTTATTGTTTTTAGTTTTGAGAGATAGCACAAGCAGGGGAGGGTCAGAAAGAGAGGTAGATACAGATCTGAGGCAGGCTCCAGGCTCTGAGCTAGCTGTCAGCACAGAGCCTGACATGGGGCTCAAACCCACAAACCGTGAGATCATGACCTGAGCTGAAGCCGATGCTTAACCAACGAGCCACCCAGGGGCCCCACCCCTATGTTTACTGCAGCATTATTTACAAGGTATGGAAGCAGCCCAAGTGTCCATCAGTAGATGAATGGATAAAGGTGTGTTGTGTATATATGATTGAACATTACTCAGCCATAAAAAAGAATGAAATCTTGCCATTCATAACAACATGGAAGAACCCAGAAGAATTATGCTAAGTGAAATAAGTCAGACAAACACAAATACCATATAATTTCATTTATATGTGGGATTTAAAAAACAAAACAAACAAACAAACAAAACCAGAAAAAGCATAAACAGACTCAAATACAAAGAACAAATTTGCGGTTGCCAGAGGGAAGAGTGAGTCAGAGGGATGGGTAAAACAATTGAAGAGAAATTAGAGGTGTGAATTTCCAGTAATAAAATAAATAAGTCACAAGCATAAACTACAGCACAGTGTTACGTGATGACCGACAGTAAGTACACTCACCGTGATGAGCACCGGGTAACAGCACTATGTTGTACACCTGAAACTAATAGAATATTATACATCAACTAGACTTCACCTAAAAATTAAACATTAAAAAGCTGGTCCTGCTCTTCCTTTCTGTGCTGATAGCCTTCTCGCAGCCATGGTGAACGTTCCTAAAACCCGCCAGACTTTCTGCAAGAAGTGTGGCAAGCACCAACCTCACAAAGTGACACAGTACAAGAAAGGCAAAGATTCTCTTTATGCCCAGGGAAAGCGGCAATATGACAGGAAGCAGAGTGGCTATGGTGGGCAAACTAAGCCGATTTTCCAGAAAAAGGTTAAAACTACAAAGAAGATTGTGCTGAGGCTTGAATGTGTTGAGCCCAACTGCAGATTTAAGAGAATGCTGGCTAGTAAGAGATGCAAGCATTTTGAACGGGGAGGAGATAAGAAGAGAAAGGTCCAGGTGATCCAGTTCTAAGTTTCATACTTTGTTGTATTATGAAGACAATAAAATCATGAGGTTAACTTCAAAAAAATAAATAAATAAAAAATATAAAGCTGGTCCTGTTGAGCAGAGAGGAACCAGCTTCCTGCTTCAGGCCAAGGTTCAGATCTCCACCCCACATGAGATTCACACCTCTGTGATTAAGGAGTCCTTTTGGGAAATGAGAACTTTTGGGGCTTCCCCACCTCGTGGTGACTTAAGAACGGACAGCCTGTCATGAGATGCCTGTCCCCTGGTTCCTGTAAGAGGGAGTTGCTCTCCTTAGCAGTAGAACCTGAACTTCTGGGTGTTTTTCTGGAAGGGATGAGGAAGAAAGGCAACCTAAGCTGCCCAGATGCTTAAGGTGCTCTGAATGTACTCTGGGGCCTGGTTGGTGTAGGGTGCTTTAGAATTGGGGGAAGAGGTGAATTCTCTTATCATCCACTTGTTTGTCCATTTATTCACTCACTCAACACACATTGATGGGGTGGGGGAGAGGCATGGGAAATAAGCCCTTGCCCTGTAATTAAGAAGCCCCTAGGCCTATAGGACAAACAAGACAGCTCCTCAAATGATTTTTTTTCATCTAAAAATTAATGCCAGAATTTTTAATGAAGGTATAATATTTAACATAAAATACTTAATAAGAATTTTAAAGAGGGTATAATATACTAAAAGTAGCTAACACTGCTTGCTTTGGTAGCATATATACTAAAATCAGAATACAGAGAAAATCAGTATGGCCCCTGCACAAGGATGACACAAAAATGTGTAATATA
>NC_043702.1:175799070-175804493 GCF_006229205.1 Suricata suricatta | reverse complement strand
ATTTAACCATGCTTTAAAATGTCTCTCTGTCTGTGGCTTATGGGATGGATTTGGGGTGGGAATGAGCAGGCAGGCCCCGGGCAGGTGAGGAAGCTACCGGATAGTACAGTGGGAGTTAAAAAGAACCCAAGAGGGAACTTCTCAGAGAAGATCAATCCAGCAGGGATCTCCAGCTTCCAGGTCCCACTGCACCAGGGCAGACATGTCCCCCAAGCCCTACAGGATAAAGAAGATGATTCTGTGCTGTTTCCCAAGACCTTACCAGGAAGAAAGGCCTCAGCTTTCAGCAGCCTGGTGAGGCAATCTTACATAACCCTGACACAAACCCTGCTCTGAGGTAAACTCCAAAATCTCCCCTTGCTGTAGAGAGTCTTGTGTCATGGATTTTGACATTCCAACTACCAAAGAGACAGCAGACCTGAAACACATGGTTGCTCAAGTCCTGTTGCCCCTGGGGGCTCGGGCCTGGGACAATTCCTGTACCCCAAGATTCCAGTTGGTTCCATTGCCTGATGGGACCCCGAACCCTGTCTGCAGAGATCCCCTCACATACAGGAGACAGGGAATGTGAGCACCAGGGAGGGCCAGCTGGCCCCTTCCTGCAGGCACCCCCACATTTTCCCCTTCTGCTGTGAGCTCTCCCATTTTTGCCCATGTACCAGAATTGTTGCATGCAGATCAGTGAGAAAGGGGATGGTGGCCAAGGCCTGAGGGAGCAGCATGGGGCCCAGTCCAATCCATCCGTCCTCTCCTCCTCTCCTCAGAGCTGCACTCTCCTTCTCCTTCTGGTCTACGTTCTCACTCTGAGTCTTTTCCTCACATGTTGCTTTCTGCCCTCTTGGTCTCGGTGGCAAAGTGCAGTGCCAAGTAGCTGGAGTGTTTCTGGGAAGGGCAATGCCTTTAAGAAGTAACTCAGAGGGGCGCCTAGGTGGCTCAGTCGGTTAAGCCTCTGACTTTGGCTCAGGTCAGATCTCACGTTCGTGGGTTCGAGCCCCGCGTCAGTTAGCTCAGAGCCTGGAGCCTGCTTCTGGTTCTGTGTCTCCTTCTCTCTCTGCCCCTCCCCCTCTCATGCTCTATCTCTCTCTGTCTCAAAAATAAATAAAACATTTTAAAAAATTAAAAAAAAAAAGAAGTAACTCAGAGTCATTTCTAGCCATGAATGACTCACACTCAGCTTTGGGAGGCGCCTGCTAATAGTGGAAAGAGAAAATCACAAGGGGCTAAGGGTCATGAGCCTGATAAAGAGAAGGAAGGGGCGGGGGGGGATCATGACAACAGCCTTCAAATATTGCTTAGATCCAAGGAGAGTTCACCTCCAAAATCCTCTGAGATGGGGCCCATCTGCTGCCGGAAGATTCCATCCTCCCTGCCACAACCAAAAGCATCTCACTTGCAGTTTGGATCAGCTGCTCATTCCCTCAGTTAGAAAACACTAACTTGGTTCCACTCAACCAACACTCATTGCTTATTCATTGATTCAGCAGCCAGGCGTTAAGGAGCAACCACTTGTGGACACTGCCCCAGGCGCCAGGCCAACAGAGCAGATGAATCCCTGCGCTCATGAGTTTATGTCTAGAAGAGAGTCAGACAGTAAACAAGCCAAGGAATAAAGAATAGATCATTTCAGAGGTGATGAGCTCCACAAGGATAATGAAAGAGGGAGATGTGATGGAGTGCTGTGTGGGGCAGGGAACCAGCCAGGGCCTCCCCAGGGAAGCAGTGATGAAAATGAGCCCAGGGACTGGAAAGGTTCTGGCAGGTTTTAATCAGGTGACACAATGCGATTTGTGTGTGGAGGAAGGATGGGGTCTAGACTAGAAACATAGGGACCATGTATGAGGCTGTTGCACTGAGCCTGATCTTCGCATCAAATACTACATTAGATATCTGTCCTGGAGGAGCCCTTGGTCAAATGGGGGTAACAAACACCCAAATAGATATTTTCAATATCATGGTATGGAGAAAAGAAAAGCGAAGGTGGGTTATAATCACAAGGCACCCTGAGAGCACTGAGGACCCACCTTTTCTCTGTCTTCTCAGCTTGGGTAGAGGCCGGGAGAGAGAGAAAGAAGGCTGAGGAAAGCTCATGCAGATTAATGTCCAGGTGAGTCTTGAAAGAGCAGGAGTTGAACTTCTGAGTGCCCAGAGCTGTGTTAGATAATCACAGAAATGAGAGAAGCATAGTCTAGTTTGCTTTCTTTTGACTTGGACGGACAACTTTTTGTCTTGCCCAAGTTAAAATGATGAGTCCTAGTCATTCTTGCACTGGGAGCTCCTGAAAGCCATCTCATTGACTCCGGACTTTTTCCTGACTTCCAAAGTCTGACTATGCACTTTGGCTTGGCTTGCCTTGCAGTGTGCCAGCAGCCTGCCTGAGATATATTTGCAAAGGTCAAGGTGTTGTACCCAAGAGAGTGACACTGGTGTCCTTCATCGAATAATAACACCTTTGACCAGGCACTTTGTCAGCATAATGATGCACAGGCAAACCCCAAAGTTCCCATGAAATCTTCTCTAGATGGGAGAGTGGAAATGAGTGAGGGATGGGAAGTGGTGAGCTCTCAGTGGATGTGACATCTGTGTTGGGCCTTAGTGGGTAAGCAAGAGATCTAAATCTCTGTGATCTGGTGCCAAGATCTGGTGCATCTTAAAGGGACGAGAGGGCACTTCATACAAAGAGGACAATAGTACAGCAGGAACAGAATCTGAGAAGTCTGAAAGTTCATGGGGAAACTGGAGAACATTCTGGAATGGCTGTAGACCAGGACTCAGAGTGGTGGGCAGGAGGTTGATGGCACAAGGCTGGAGAGGACAGGTCTAGTCACTGGGGTCCTATGGTTCTAACAGTCCTCATGTCCGTCCGTCTGTTTCATGATGCCTGCCATCACCAGAGGACAAGGCTCTGCATTTTCATCTAGTCCAAACTGCACTTTCCAGGAGGGAAAGTGTGAGCCACTTATCCAAACTCACAGAGCCAAGGAGCAGTCACATTTGATTCCAGGCAGAGGGTGCCTTTCATTGCCCTCAAGTGCCTCTGGCTGATGAATTTTTACCAAGGACAAGGGCCCTAAAAATATCTCTAAATAGGATTTAAGTTAAGTTGGCAATTCAGTTGGCTATTGTGAAACTAAATCATGGCTGGTGAATGTTTCCACAACAGCAAATACACTGGGCTTTGTTCTTTGTTCTTATTGGTTGGCTGTTGTTTTCAACCATATTCTGATAGGACTCTGCATCTCAGGAGTGCTCTGGTTTGGGAAACAACAGCCTGGTCTGGTTTCAAGGCCTTTAGGGAAAGATAGTGTTTAACTGCCCCTGTACTTGTCCAGCACTGGCCAACTATATCCAACTTTATTCTAAAAATAACCTCAATCTTTGCTTGGGTTTAAAATAAACTGCATCTGTTGTGGCTGCAGCAGCAAGCAGCTGACCAGCTATTACTTTCTACGAGAGTTAGTCTCTAACTGTAAATGCTAATGGCTGCTGGGCGCTTGCTTGGCATCAGGAGCTGTGCTGAGTGCTCCACACAGTTGTCTGGTCCTCACACCACCTCTGGAAGAGAGGGATCAGTGTTATCCCCACTTTATTGATGGATAAACTGGGACTTAGAGATTTTGAGTGACTTGTTCAAGGTCTCACAGCAAGTGGTAAAACTAGAATCTAAACCCAGAACTATAACCCCAACCCTTTTGCAACTGGCCTTTAGTGACCAAGAACTTCATTCCTTCCAACCCTTCTAGATCCCACTCAAAGTTCTCCTCCATCCATCAAACCATTGGGGTGCCTGGGTGGCTCAGTTGGTTAAGCGTCCAGCTTTGGCTCAGGTCATGATCTCACAGTTTGTGGGTTCCAGTCCCGCATCGGGCTCTGTGCTGACCGCTAGCTCAGAGCCTGGAGTCTGTTTCAGATTCTGTGTCTCCCTCTCTCTATGACGCTCCCCTGCTCATGCTGACTCTCTCTGTCTCTCAAAAATAAATAAAAAAAAAACCCAGAAAGAAAATTTAAAAAACAACAACAACAAAGTATACAAACCATTAAAACTGGATGACACCTGAGTGTTCACCTAGTCTAAACTCTTCAAAATGGATTTCTTAAATTCCTTTGAATTCTGTAAAAAATGAAGAAAGCAGAGATCCAGAGAGGCCACTGGGGTCACCCAGTAAGTGAGGACCTTCCCAGGATGTCTCCCTGTTCTCATTTAGTAATGGAACACTTCCAGGCTTGGGCCCTTCCAAGACCCCTTTCTCCGGGTCCTCTGGGTCCAAGTCCTTTCCTCTTCTGCCCACCCCACTTCACCCTACTTCAGCTGTGCCACAGCTCCACATCCCACAGAAGCAGCCGTTTCCTCAGGGAGGTGGCCCTGCAAACCTCCAACCCCTGCTTCAGGGGTCAGGATTCATCACTTGCTGGACACTATCCTCAATCCCAGCTTCCTATGCATCACCTCCACAAGGCTTTCCACTGAATAAACTGAAAGACAGACCCACCCCTCCCCCAACAGAACGCTCCCCTTCTTGCTTCACATATCATACCTGGGTTCCAGAAAATTACCTGATCATTCTCAAATTTTGTCACAAAGTCTACCCCTTTGGCCTGTTCTTCCTGCTAAGAGCCAGAGGGAGCTGGAGGGTCTGCCAGAGCCCAAGGGCTCTCCTCCTAGCTTGCAGACAGCACCCTCTGTTGTGTGTTCACATGACCTTCCTCTTTTCTTAGAAGGGCACTAATCCCATCATAACGGTTCCACCCTCCTGACTTGGTCTAAACCGAATTACTTCTCAAAGGCTGCATCTCCAAATACCATCAAATTGAGGGACCCACAAACACTCAACCCACAACATGTATGTATTCTGACACTCAACTGAAGGGAGTGTGATCCAAAGGGGCACCCCATCTTCCCCAGACCAGATTCGGCACCAGAAATTAAGGGCAGGGACACCTCCAATGACTTCTGCTGAATCAGACTGAATACACTTCCCACCAGGAACACTGACCCTGTCCCTTAGGGGCTGTGCTTCTTCTTCTTTCCCCTAGGACCATTTATAAGGAATCAAAACAATAGCCATACTGATTTCCATACATTCATTCATGTGAGAGATATTCATGAAACCCTACCATGTGCCAGGCACAGTGCTAGAGCACCTGCTCTCAAATGCCTGAGTCCACTGGAGGAGATGGACATTTAACAAAGAATGAGAGCAGTGAATGCAGAATCATAACAGGAGACAAGAGTGCAGAAGAAGAGCGGCAGAGTCCTAGAACCTGGCTTAGACCACACTAAGGAGGGAGCCTGGCCCAGAGAGGTGCTCCCTCACCTTGCCCTGGGCTGGAAAGAGCTAACCTCTTCTCCATAATCTTGTGTCCCTGGTTGCTCCCAACACCTTCCTGTCCCCTACCCACCCCCTTGAGAGGACCAAGAAAATTCT
>NC_043702.1:175704366-175798970 GCF_006229205.1 Suricata suricatta | reverse complement strand
GTGCTCCCTCACCTTGCCCTGGGCTGGAAAGAGCTAACCTCTTCTCCATAATCTTGTGTCCCTGGTTGCTCCCAACACCTTCCTGTCCCCTACCCACCCCCTTGAGAGGACCAAGAAAATTCTGCATTATTTTCCCCCTTCCAAAGTCCTACCACAAATTTCATGTCCAAGGATTCTCCTCAGGATCCCTAACTGATCCCAACACCCAAGGTTGGGCCACTGCCCTGTTCTCCACAACACCCTGTGCGTACTTCCGTCGAAACAGATATGACACTGTGTGGGGGTTTCTGTTGCCCAGGTTCTCCCCTGGCAAAGACTTTGTCTCTCATCTCTGTCTCCTCAGCATCCAGCGCGTGTCTCAGGGAAAATCTTTACAGTAATCCTTGATGTCTCATTTCCAACCTTCAAGTGCTTGCAGAGCCCGACTCCCCCTTACCACCGGCATGCCTTCCACCCTAGTCCAGCCCCTCATCTCTCAAATGGGCTAAGGCTGCACTTCCCATATGATCACTGTGAACTACATGTGACCATTGGTCACAGGAGCAGTGATGGCCAGCATGAGGCCTGCTGGGCTTCAAAGGCTTAGGGAAAATAAGAAAAGAATGCAAAATATCTCAATAATAACATTTATGTTGTTGAAGTTACACTTTTTTGTTCTATTGGGATTTCAAAACTTGTTAAAATTAACTTCCTCTTTATTTTCCCCTTTTTAAATATGACCTCAGGTAAACTTGAAATCACAAACTTGGCCCATAGTGTATTTCTACTGGCCAGTGCTACTCCAGAGAATCATTTCTCACTGTTCTCCTTGCTTCCTCTCTGGCCTGACCTCTATAATTCCTTCTCCACAAAGGCACCCAGACTGGACCTTTTGAAATTTAAATGAAATCATCTCAGTCCCTTGCTCAAAACTACCCAGTGGCTCCTTAACACACTTAAAATCCGAAGTCCACCCCATGGTCTGTGAGCCCCTGCCTCCTGCCTCTGGCCGGCCACCCCACAGGCCACTCCCCATCTCAGCTCCTGCACGTCGCTCTTCACGCTGGCCTTTGAGCAGATCAAGCTCGTGTCCACCTCTGCGCCTGGGCCTCCCTCCGCCAGGAGCTCTGGGCCCAGACATTTTCGAGCTGCTCTCCTTCCTCTCTTGGGTTCCTGTCCGGAGGCATTCCTTGAGCATCGTATTAAGCCAGCATGCCCCTCCTTCTCCTTCCACCCCAACATTACTTCCCTCTTTAGCTTTCTTCATACCCTTATCACTACCTACCAGTGTATCATATGATGAACTTTTATTTTTTTTGTCTGTTTGTTTGTTTTCTTCTCCAATAGAACACAAGCCCCAGGTGGACAGGGCTTTGTGTCTTTGGTCTCTGGTTAGATACTCAGTGAATAATTGTTGAATGAATGAATAAATTAGCAAATAGTGCACATTTAGTAGTTGGTGAACAAACGAACAAACAGGAAGAGGGTCTCAAGGGTCCAGATGAGGTGTGTCAGACTCACAGGGGCGAGGTGTGATCCAGTTTGGGGACCATGGGCTTGGAAAGAAAGAAAGTGCACACTGTTAAAAACTTTCAAGAATACATTTATTAACTCTCATTTCCCTCATGTAAGGCTGGGCTTTGGTGATCCGAAGGAAAAGTCTTCTTGGGGACGCTGCTGGAGAAAAGCCCCTCAGAGCTTTCTACTCTTTGTGGATATTCTCATGGGCAGTCTGTAGCACGCGGCACACCAGGACTACAAATTCTTCAAAGTTGACCTGTCCATCTTTATCAGCATCCAGGTCTTGGAATATCTTGTCAATGGTAGCTTGATCTTTGGTGTTCTAGAAGGGGACATCAGAGACAGTAAGCTCAGACTCTTCCTCCCCTTCCTCTGGGCCTCTCATCCCTCAGGGCTCAGCTCAGGAGGTCCAGGGACATTAACTCATTCACCAAAACTGTGTTGGAGACTCCAGTGTAACAAAATAGAAGATGGAGGGAAGCAGCTGTTGTGAGCCAACCTAGAGGCACACAAGTCCTGACCTGGACCGTCTCTGTAGCTCACTAACCCCCACAGGTAAGGAAACAATTCCAGAGAGAGAGGCAAATAGAGCCTGAGGTGACAGCATGAGTTATGGAGAGAGGGAGGCGGATCCCCTGCCCCACAGCTCAGGAGAGCACCCTCAGCCAACCCCACCCCCGTCTTTCAGTGGGCACGTTTGGATGAGAAGCTCATCACCTACCTTGAGGGAGTTTGGAAGTTGTTTTGTGATCAGCTGCTTCAGCTCACCCTTGGAAAGGGTGTCATAATGCCCCACCCGGACTGAGTACTGGTGGAAAACATTAATGATCCCCTCCAGGTGATCTTCCAGCTTAGTCATCTTCCCAACCTTCAGAAGACAAGAGAGGTCTAAGGCAATTCCTCTCCCACTCCACCTCACCCCACATCCACTCTCTTCTTTTTCTGGTTTAGACAAAGGATGACTTTCCCCGCGTCTACTTTCTGTTCTCTCTGCTCTGTTTGATCTGTGGGGGATTTTTCATTCGTACATAGGCTAGCAGAGAGGGGCGCATATAATGCCATCTAAAATCTAAAAGAATCAGCCCCCATTGCATAGCTCCTCGGGAGTAAAACTCAGAGGGTGTTGTTCACCCAAGTACACCCGGAAAGGGTTTGGGGGCTGGCCAGGCTGTTCCTTTCCCCAGGTAGTGGCACTTTGGCCATAGGTCTCTACAGACATTCCCCAGCCCCTTCCACCTTCACCATCCCTAAGTTCTGAGACTGAGTCTACCTAGTACAGCAAGGTCTGTCCCCTTGTGTCCAAAATGCAGTCAGCCCGGAAGGGCTCTGGTAGGCAAAAGGCTGTGGCTTCCAACAGCCTGCAGTCACTACCCTGTGAGTCCCTTGAAGGTGCAGCCAAGGACAGGACACTTACCCTTCAATGTGCAGGAGAGCAGAAATGTAGCAAGAAGAAAGCACTGGTGAGGAGTACGGAGCCGGGGAGGTTTTTATACGGCACTCCAGGCTTCACCTTCAACCTCAAGTGAAGAAATCTCTCTGATTCATCTTCAGGCAATTGCTAGACAAGGCTTTATTGCTCAACAGAAGCTTTGAACCTGTGGCTTTGACTGCAACACCAAAAGCCCAGATTGCTCCCGTGGCAGAAGCCACTCCTGTTCAAACTGACAGACACACACCCACCCCAATCCCACCCACCCCCAGAGCCTCAGCTCTGGGGCAAGATCCAGCCTTCAGGTTCATGTCTGTCCCCTGCTTCCTAGTAAAAGGCCACAGGAACGTGTTTTGCTACCTGGGTGGCACCTGACTGGAAAGGGAAGGACTAGGGAAAGGCATTTGATGAGTTTCTATTACACCAAAAAACAATACTGATAATAAAAAACAATCAAGAGAACATGTAGTCTTGGAACAGAGAAAGGGCACTGGCTTAAAACTAAGGGAATCTTAATACAGCATGGAATTTAGTTAATAATAATGCATCAAGAAAGGTTCATCAATTGTTACAAATGTATAATGGTATTATAAGGTATTAATCATGGGGAACTGTGTGCAGGTATTTGGAAACTGTCTACAGAATCTTCTCAATTTTTTCATAAATCAAAACTGTTCTTAAAAACTTAAGTCTCTGTTTTATAAAGTGAACACATTTTGATCACTCCTGACACTGCTTTATACAAATTCTCACTTAATCTCCCAGTAGCCCTGTGGGATGAGTACATCCATTTTGCAGATGAAGAAAATGAGTTTTTTTTCTTTTTTTAATGTTTATTTATTTTTGAAGGAAAGAGAGACAGAGCATGAGTGGGTAAAAGCAGAGAGGGAGGGAGACACAGAACCTGAAGCAGGTTCCAGGCTCTGAGCTGTCAGCACAGAGCCTGATGCAGGGCTCAAACCCACGGGCAGTGAGATCATGACCTGAGCTGAAGTCAGAGGCTTAAACAACTGAGCCACACAGGAGCTCCTTTTTAAAAAAATTTTTAATGTTTGTTTATTTTTGAGAGACACAGAGCGTGAGTGGGGGAGAGGCAGAGAGAGAGGGACACACAGAATCAGAAGCAGACTCCAGGCTCTGAGCTAGCTGTCAGCACAGAGCCTGACGAGGGGCTCCAACTCACAAACTGTGAGATCATGACCTGAGCTGAAGTTGGATGCTTAACTGACTGAGCCACCCAGAGGCCCAGACTTATTTATTTTGTAACTGGAAATTTGTACATCTTATTTCCCTTTACTATTTCACCCATCTTCCACACCCACCTCTCTTCTCTGGTAACACCAGTTTCTTCTCTGTATTTATGAGACTTTCTATTTTCATTTGTTTTGTTGTTTAGATTTCACAACCAAGTGAAATCTTATGGTATTTGTCTTTGACTTATTTCATTTAGCCTAAGACCCTCTAGGTCCATCCTTGTTGTCACAAATGGCAAGATTTCATTCTTTTTTTAAGGCTGATAAATATATACAATATATATAATATATATAAATTATAATATATCACATCTTATTGTTAATATCCATTCACCTTTCACTGGAAACTTAGATTGCTTCCATATTTGCCTATTGTAAATAATATTGCAATAAACATAGGGGAGCATGTATCTTTTCAAATTAGTGTTTTGTTGTTTGAACAAGTAAGTTTCCAGCTTTATCCTGTTTTGACAAGCAGAATGTCAACTTAGAGAAGATCTTTCACATGGATGGGGAAGGGGGCTAAGGGGGGGGGGAGACCCTCCCTAAGTCGTTCTAAGATGCAAAGCTAATCACTGGGTCAGTTCTCAAAAAGAACCCCAAGTTTTCAGGAAGTGAGACACCAATACCTCCATACCTTGCCCCATCTTCCTGTCATAATCTACAAAATTATACTGAAAATGAACCGAGGGCTGAAGGGGGAGGGGGAGGGGGGAAGGGTGTGATGGTCATGGAGGGGGGCACTTGTAGGGAGAAGCACCGGGTGTTATATGGAAACCAATTTGACAATAAACTATTATAAAAAAAATTAGCAGTTAGAAAGAGGTATCAGGTTGGACAAGGATGACCATAGCCAAAGCATCAAAGGAGGAAGAGAGGTTATCAAAGCCTCCAAAATGCAGTCTTTTTAAGTCTGGTGACCACAGACTCCCCTGCATGATTTGTGCTAGCCTAGTTACCATGGCAACATGAACTGAAAGGAACAGAGCCCCAGAGCCCCTCAGGGCACCGCTGAGGCACCACTGAGGATGTGGACCCAGACCACCCCTGTAGCACCAGGCTCCTCCCTAAAACTTCACCACCGGCTTCAGCAGCCACATCTTACAGCCCCGAGAATCTGCTCTACAGGGACATTCTGCTCCTCCAGAATTCAATGGCTTATGTTGGGACAAGGCTGTGATCCTGGTAGGAAATGTGGTGGTAGAATCTATCTAAGGCCCACAGTTCTATTTTTCACACCTTTACCGAGGTAAAATTGATATCCCCCAAACTGCACATATTTAATGTGTAGAGTTTGATGAGGTCAGATCCATGCACGCACCCATGACACCATGACCACAATCAAGGTAACAGACATATCCATCACCTCCAAAAGTTTCCTTGAATCCCTTTATTTTATTTTTGGTTTTTGTGGTAAGAACACTTAGCACTAGATGTACCTCTTAAGAAATGTTCAGGGGACGCCTGAGTTGCTCAGTCCTGAGACTTCAACTCAGGTCATGATCTCACAGTTGGTGGGTTCGAGCCCCGCATCAAGCTCTGTGCTGAATGCTTGCTCAGAGACTGGATCCTGCTTCAGATTCTGTGTCTCCTTCTCTGTCTGACCTCCCCACTCATGCTTTGTCTCACTCTCTTTCCAAAAAAAAAAAAATGTATTTAAAAAAAAAAAGAAAAGAAATGTTCAGGTACACAATACCCTGTTGTTAACTGTGGGCCAGCAGATGTCAGAGCTTCTTTATCTTGGGCGACTGTAACTGGACACCCATGGAACAACAATGGCACTGCTTCCTTCAAGGATCCCACTGAAAGGAGATGCTGCTGCTGGCAGGGCTCCTGCAGGATGCTCACTTTTACTTGGGTTTCTTTGCTACTACATTCCATATCACTTAGAGACACAAAAGACTATATGAAGCATCTAAGTTCATTGTAAAACAAAACAAAACACAAACACCTGTGAATCTATAAGATGCTTTTAGTCCTCTGGACAAGCACCTATTATCTGGCAAAATATTCCAGAAAGCAGAGGAGGAAAATAAATAATTGTTTTTTGCTACAAAAGTTAATTCTCCGAGAGCCCAAGATGAGCTAACAAGAGTGGTCAGGTGTGCTTCAAAAGTTATTTGTTAGGGGCACCTGGGTGGCTCAGTCAGTTAAGCATCTGACTTCAGCTCAGGTTATCATTTCACGGTTTATGGATTTGAGCCCTATGTCAGGCTCTGTGCTGACAGCTCAGAGCCTGGAGCCTGCTCCAGATTCTGTTTCTTCCCTTTCTCTGCTCCTCCCCTGCTCACACTCTTTCTCTCTCTCTCTCAAAAATAAATAAACATCTAAAAAAATTTAAAGAGTGATTTTTTTAGTTTCTTCATCTTAGACCAAATTTCTTAAGATGCTGAATCTCTTCCTGGAGAAGAAGGGACTGTCCCACAGTGCCTGGGTGGGGTGGGTGGGGGTGCCAGGAAAGAAGCCACCCTGTGACTCTGAGAAAAACCCCAGGGAAGGTGTGGGGGCCAGTGAGGTGCCAGGAAAGAGTGTGATTGACAGATCTTCATATTACTGCCGCAGGAGCAGGCGTTCTAGACAGGATTGGGAACTAGGCTGAAAATGGTAAGAGTGGCAGACATCAGAGAAAAGAAGACATTGAGGTGGTCATAAGACACCTCGCAGGACTTTCATGGGCTTCATGTGGAGAAAGCCTAACAGGGCACAAGGCTGGACTAGGCCCAGTCATGGTGGGGTCAACCTTTCACAAAGGGCTCAGCACCGAGGGCTTCCAGCTTACTGGAGTCACTGAGGCTAATCCCAGAAGGGGAGAAGACTCTGGGCCAGTGAAAGAGGGAAAAGAGAGAGGGGCACACTTCATTTGAGAAAGCAGCTAAGGGCCCTATACAGGCTAGAGGACCAAGCTGGGGCTTGAGTTACACTCAGAAGATCAGTCCAATTGGAACTTCTAAAGCTCTGAAGGTCCAAGAAGGGGCTGCTTATGAGACAACCTCAAAGGGCCTTGAAAAATTTTTAAAAAGCTACACTTTCACTTTACCTTTGGGGAAGGTGGCCATTTTCTGGTGCCCTGAGTCCATTCTGTGAATCCGTCTCTAGCATTCCAGAGACTAAAACTCAGGAGCACAGAAGATGAGTGTGTGGAGTTCCTCCTCCCACGAGGGGTCAGTTTAGTTACCATGAGGACCCTCCTCCTGCCCCCAGCTGCAGAAACAAACGCTAGGGGGAGGTGACAAACACTCAGGTCAGGGGAGAGGCAGCCAGACACATTTCCCAGGGCCATCCAAAAAGAAGTCAAAGGAGGTCTCCACTCCCCCAGCCTGCATCCTACTGCAGAGAACAAGGAAAAGAAAAAAGAAGTTTCCCTCAGCAGGGATCAAGGGGCATCCCTTCCCAGCCTGCAAGAGCCCCAGGACTGGAGAAATCCGTAACCCTGCGGGTGAGATGGGGTAGGTGAAGACTGCACCGTGTCTAAGTCCTAATCACCACACCACTGGCTCAAAGCCTGTGCCAGGAGTCATCCACTCCCAGGGCAGCCGGGGCCACCAGAGACTCCGCAGACTGAGCCAGAGCCCAGACAAAGCAGGTGTTGGGGTTCATACGTCAAAGCAAGCAATTACTGCCCTGCAGGAGATGGCAGGACCCAGGACCCTCTCCACACTCAGGTTCCCCTGCAGGGTTCCTTGGGGTCCCCAGGAGAACACACCCTCACCAGAAATGGTTTTCAGTCAGGCACACCATTTTTTTAAGTTTATTTTTTTTTAGTAATTTCTACACCCAACGTGGGGCTCAAACTCACAACCTTGAGATCAAGACTCACATGTTGTTTGAACTGAGCCAGCCAGGAGCCCCAAGGCACACCATTTCTTGCTCTTATAGAGCAGATTTTGGAAGAAATTTATTATCCTCTTAAAAGAGCTACATAACACTTTAAATGGGTGAATTCTGTGATTATGTGAGCAATATGTCAGTAAAACTGCTTTCTGGTTTTTGGATTTGGGTTTTAAAAAGACTGCAAAGATATTTTGGGACGAGAAGGATTCAAAACAGAGATCCTGTATTAGCAGATATAAACAGATGCTTGACCACCTGGGACTTTTTGTGTGTGTGAGAGGAAATTGCAGCACATTTTTCAAAATAGGCGAAGCAGAGAGCTATCTCGAAGCAGTTTTGTTTTACTCTGTTGGGTATGGTGTTGGGATGTCTGGCCTCTGACCTCTAGTGCACAGTTAGTCAGCCAGCAGTGTCTTTGGCCAATTTGGAGTGGGGGGGGGTGGAATCTCCTGGAGATATGAGGTTAGAGAGACATATTTGCCCCCATATAGATCCTATGGCTGGAAACGTTTCCTGAAGTAAAATTACCATGAGGAAAGGGGGGAGGAGCATGCCAGTGACAAAGGAGACACAGGGACAGTAAGAGCAGTTGAAGGAAGCTCTTCCAAACTTCCTGTGTGCTCTGGGTTACAATGCCGAAGCATCAGAATAGTAACAGAATTTATTTCCCAGCAAAGAGCACTACTAAGCCTGGGCTTCATAAAGGGTTTCCCAGAAGGTTGACAAAGAAACATCATCTATGGAATTGTGCAAACTGACCTACAACATCAGCTCTTAAAGCAAAAAGGAGCAACCTTGAGAGAGGCCGCTGCTGTCTGCCCACCAGTCGTGAGAGCAGGATTGACCCCAGAGCCCCACTGGCCTGAGTGAACAGTCGGCTCAAAAAGGAGATGCCAGGAATCCTCATAAAAGGGGGTGTGGGAGAGGTACCTAGGTGGCTTGGTTGGTTAAGCATCCAATTCTTGATTTCAGTAATCTCACAGCCCGTGGGATTGTGCCTTGCATAAGCTTCTGAGCTGTCAATATGGAGCCTGCTTGGGATCCTCTCCCTCTCGTTCAGTCTCTGCCCCTCCTTGCTAGTGCTGTCTCCCCCTCTCAAAATAGGTAAATAAACACTTTTTTATAAAGGAGGGATGTGGGAGCATGAGCAACTAACTGGGAAAATTAAAAACACACCATGGGCATTGATTCATCAAGTCATACCTGTGGCAGCTCCTTGGAAGATTCCCATCTGTCTCATGAATCAATTGACCCCCTGGAATTAGAGACAATGGCTTTTTTAGACAGTAGCTGTAATTGTGTCAAAAGTTTGGCTTATGGAGATGGATGTGACATGGACTCTCAAATGCCAGTGCTGGGGTGAGCTGAGCTTGAAGGAACCCTACAAGATACCGTCAAACCCTTGGACTGCACAGAGCACTTGGCAAATACTCTGGAGAAAAAGAAGACAAGCATTTTTTTAATTTGTTGAAAAGTTAATTCTCTGCAAGACCCAGCTTAGATAACAGAAAGGGGAAGTGCATCAGAAATAAATTTTGAGCTCACAACCTCAGACTGTGAATTTCTAAATTTCTGAACGTTTCCCTAGAGGAGGGGTCTCAAGAGTAGCAATGTCTCCAGAGTCCTAGAGGATGGCACCTTCGAAGCTGCTCGTAGCCTGCAAGTTCCACTCGCAGGCTGGGGGAAAGGCTACTTAGCCTGCAGAGAAAACTAGGACATACCAGAAAGTGAGTGTGTTTTCCAGTAATGACATTGATAGGCTCCGGGGAAGAACTAAGTCCAACTTGGCCGGAGCACGTGACTAAAAATTCTGCAAGAGTAATGTTATTCAGAGAAATGAAGATGGTAATAAAATACATAAGTAGGAGTGCTCTGCAAGGTATTCATTTACTTCATGTGGCCAATGCCTCCAGAGTTCATGTTGCTTCTCATTTATGGCTGGCGAAGGCCTCCAATACAATTATTCAATAGAGTGGGATGGGGCATCCTGTATTCTTCCTGGCATAAAATTGTCTAGGGGTGCATGGGTGGCTCAGTCAGTTAAGCGTCCGAATCTTGATTTTGACTCAGGTCATGGTCTCACTATTTTTGAGATCAATCCCCTCAGGTTGGGCTCTGCATTGACAGCAGGGAGCCTGCTTAGAATTCTCTTTCTCCCTCTCCCTGCCCCTCCCCTGCTCACACATACTCATGTGTGTGGACTCTCTCTCTCAAAATAAAGTAAACATTTTTCAAAAAAGAGAAGTGTCTAATTTTTTTCCATTAAGTATGATATTAATGATTTGGTCTTAATAGATACACTTTATCATAGAATTTTGGTTATATTCTATAACCAAAGCAGAAAAGAAACCCAGAGGATACTATTTTGGTTAGATATTTTGCTCTAGAAAGCACAGGGTTAAAAAATGTGCCATAGCTAAACAAGATGCTGAAGAAACTGAAACGGATGGAGCCTTTGCTGTTCAATGAGGGGCCTCTGTGTAGGTATTGGTTGTATTATCCTGTATTGGCTGCAGGATAACTCCATGCTTTCTGCTGCTAAATAAGCCTATTAAAGAGAAAAAAGAGAAGGCTCCTGTCCGCTGAAAGAAGGATGCCTACAGATCATTGGAAAGAGCTGCTAAAAGTCTACACCCTCACCTGAGCAGCCAGTTCAGACTGTGATTTTGCAAATCAGAGAATTATTCACCTGGGAACTTCCACTGCACCTAAGATGGGGAGAAAGGCTACCCAACCCAGGAGGAAGGGAGAATTGTCACTGAGACAACCCCTAGATGCTCAGGGAGATTAAGACACTAATCCTCCTTTTCTGTTGTTGAAGTCTGGAGGATTGCTGACACCAGAAAATAAAAATTTTTTTAAAGATTTAAAAATGTAAAAACAAAAACAGGTAATTCAGGCCCTGAGGCAGGCCTGGTGATGTCTTGAACAAAGGAAAGGAGCCCAAGTGAAAAGCTCATTCTGACACCTTCTGTGTCAACCCTGGATATCAGAGACCCGGCAGCAAAGAGGCCAGAGAAAGGAGGAAGGGTTGGCCTTCTGAAATCTCAGGGTAGAAGCCCACTAGAAAAGAGCATTTCTGGGTCTTCCCCAGTGTTTCTGCCTTGGAGACAGTCAGGGATCCAGGTTCCGCCACTTGCCAAATTAATAAATTTTGTCAGGTTCTTAACTTCTCTGAATTTCTTATATGTAAAATAGAAATAGTAATTATCCCTCTCATGAAGTTGTTACGAGAAATGAATGAGATGAACTATCATAAATTCTAGTGCTGAAAACCCAAATTATCAACAAATATAGCAGGTGCATGTCAAAATTCTTGTTTTAATTCATTAATGAGAGAATCAGCACTAGAAATCAGCAAAGAGTGGTAAAAGCTGATTTGAAGAGTATTGGAGATTATATACAGTCAGGAAAAGAATGCCTAAGTAAGACTCCTCAGTTAGATAGAAGACTCAGCTTTCAATGGGGTGAAAAACCATGACAGTGTGTGAAATCATATCACCACATTGAGCCTTATCCATTGTAAATTGTTAATCAAATATACTGTGCCGACCATGTTACATTTTCCAAAAATGTCAGTTGGTGGAAGATTAATGAGTAGCAGGGACTTGCTTCTATTCAGACAGACTCTAGCATGAGATCAAAGATTTCAGCAACCACCATTTTGTCCTTTTCCAGGTTTAAGATGACTTTTTCGCATCACACTGACATCCAACAGGAACCCGGTATGTTGGTAGCTTTCCATGCCCTCTTCACCCCATTTGAATTTAGACTGAATTCCCCAGGTCAGGGGGTCAGAGAAAGGGCTGGTATCTGGACCTTCCCAAGTAGAGTGAGGCATGGGGAAGTCTTTTCCATTGGAATAATCTCTTTTGTTCAGATGTAAGATAACCAATTGCCCAATTCCAGATCCTCTCCACTCCCTTTAGGACTTTTGTCACAAACATGAGGAATTTGGCTAAAGTCAGGAGCCTTGGGTGGAGAACATGGGTAGAGAAGCAGATTTCAGACAGGTCACCCTTACACCCCGGAAATCTCAGCGGCCGGATCTGCCTCAATCGGTGAACCAAGGTCTCCTTGGTGGACTCAAACATTGCATGAGGTTTCCTGCTAAACAACTTATTTCTCAACTTCCCACTACCTTGTTCTTCTTTTGTAGCTGGGGAAACAGGAAACCAAATCACCTTGCTCTGGGCTACAAGCCCTGTCTGACTCTGCCCAGTGATTCCTGTCATGGGCACAATTTGCTTATTAGTTACAAGATTCCCAGGAATGCCTCCCTCACATCCACCTTTTTCCCCAGGCTGCCAGTGCCCAACCATGACTTAAAGTATCATTGTTGATAGCTCTGTGTCAATGTGATCCTTCACAACCAGTGGCCCATTACTTATGGTGAAACTCCAAAGGGCATTCTGGGCCACCTTCCCATGCTCTCTCCAAAGTGGATCAGAAAAAGCAGACTCACTGGCTTTCAGATAAATTCAAATGATTAATAATAGTAAATCTCTGCCCAAAGAATCCATTAACAGTGATTCTAACAATCTGTTAACAGCAAATCAAAGGTACTGGGATCTGTCCCCAATCCCGACTCAGACACACACATGCACACCACCACCACCACCACCACCAATGTGGATGATCAGGTGGCAAATTGGGTTTCTCTCCCCTTTTGTGCACTCTCCCATTATATTTCCTAAATGCTGAGTGAATCCTGGTGTGCAGTTTGGTGAATCCTGTAAACCTTTCCCCTCTTCTTTTGCCTGGGCCACATTTGGGCCAGCAACTCACCTTTAAAGTACCTCTCAGAACTGCATCATATTCATTTCTGCAATGCAAAAGGACATTCACACTCCTGACAAGGTGGAAGCCTTGCTTTGGGGATGGATAAAGCTGTCCTTCAAGAAACTGAGAAGGAAGCAACCTTGTCCATCCACCCTCCCACTTGCTCAGCAGAAACCCATCTCCATGTGCAATGATATATTCCTCCATCTCATTCTATGTCCCAATCTTTTACTGTTTGTGATTAATTTTTTATTGAAGTATAGTTGACCCACAATGATGCATTAGTGTCAGGTGTACAACATAGTGAATCTACATCTCTGTAACTTGTGCTGTGCTCACAAGTGTAGCTACCATCTGTCACCATACAATGTTATTACAATACTATGGGCTATATTCCCTATGCTTTTAAACCCATGACTTATTCATTCCATACCTAGCAGCCTCCATGTCCCCTTCCCTTCACCTATTGTTTCCATCTCCATCTGGCAACCATGAGTTTGTTCTCTGTATTTATGGGCCTGTTTCTTTCTTTCTTTTGCTTGTTTATTTATTTGTTTTCCTCTTTGAAATCCACATTTAAGTGAAATCTTATGATATTTATCTGTGGTTGACTTACTTCACTTATAATACCCTCTAGATCCATCCATCTTGTTGCAAATGGCACGATCTCATTCTTTTTTATTGCTGAATATTACTCCATTGTATATATATGCTGCATCATCTTTATCCGTTCATCTACTGATGGACACTTGGGCTGCTTCCATATTTTGGCTATTGTAAATAACGCTGTAATAAGCATAGGGGTGCATCTATCTTTTTGAATTAATGTTTCAGTTTTCTTTGAGTAAATACTCAGTAGTGGAATCACTGAATCATACGGTATTTCTATTTTTAACTTTACAGGAACTTCCAGACTGTTTCCATAGTGGCTGCACCAGTTTGCGTTCCCTCCCACAGTGCACAAGGGCTCCTTAGGCCCCAGTCTTAATTTTCTGCTGGCTGCCAGCCATTTTCACCAATATGTTAGCTGATAATAAAACTGACTAGTAACTAACGCCTTGGTTGATGGATAAGAGTTTAAGCTGTTACCTTGTCCTACTCATTTGCATTGTTATGTGACTAAAGTTTACTACAAGCAAAAAGCCCAGTGGTCTGCTGTAAGTATTCTTCAGCATTTAAAGCCAGCTAACCTGAGTGGCACCTTCTTGGGGAAGCAGGGTGTTTGTTCTTAACCTCTTTTAGAATCTGATGAAAGCCATGGAAAAATGTACTTATTTACACAAGCCCTCAAAATGATACTTTCAACTCCAATTCTACTTCAGAGATGCATAGTCGACCAAGTTAAGAACTGTGACTGACAGATTCTTGTGACAGCACCCTACCCCCTTCTCCATCGCTAACACTACTCTCCCATCACCTAAGTGAGCATCAGGCATAGCCTGGAAATTCAGCTTGAGGTTGGGTTCTGGTTGAAAGGTGCCCATTCATTGCTGGCCTTCCCATTTTACCAGACCCTTGGAAAATCCAGAGTGATGATCAGGAGGTTATTGTAGATATTCCCTGACCAAGAAAGCCTTCACCCCCGCCCCATTCTTTGAGCACCCCATTCTTTGAGTTGACTTTTAGGAATACATTAGCCTATTTGCCCATTTCTTTATTATTTCATTGCATTGGGAGGTTGGGAGCAGAGCAAGAAGGAAAGTTTCATAAATCTCCAAGGAGAAATTACAAGTGCGGGACAAGGGAGCTGTTAGTGTTACTTAATGTAAGACTCTGAACAACCATCTACCATCATACCACACACAGAATCAGTCTCTCTCCCTCTCTCTCTTTCATACACACACACACACACACACACACACACACACACACACCTACTACCTCCCTAATTCCACAAGAGTCACATCTAAGATATTTTGCTCAATATTACAATTTAGTCTAGAAAGCAGTATGAGGTTTTCCTACATCACTCTGTTCCCACATCACCCATTTGGAAACAATTAGGAAAATCATCAGCTACAAGCGTCATGTGCTTTTCAGAATCCTTGACTCTTAGAACCAATTTCTCTGGATCATGGGACATAAAGAGACAAGCATAGTTTGGGGGAGAACGTGGGGAGGAAACCAGACAGGCGGAAAGCTCTGAAGATTTGTGAGAGACAGGGAGCAGGGACGCTAGAGGTTTGTTTTAGTCCCTTTGGGTTTTCTAGCCCTCCCTCCACCCACTAGGAACCTCATTCCTCAAGAGAAAGACAAGACACCAAAAGAGGCCTGAGGTATCAATTACTTTATTTTTCTCAGAGACAGGTCCAGGGCCCAGTCCCAGGGTCCAGGATCTGTTACTCTTGGTGGATATCGTGGTGGGCTGCCACGCCCACCTTTATCACCAGTATGAGGAACTCCTCGAAGTTAATTGCATCATCACTGTTGACATCCAACTCTTTGAACCAGGTGTCTGCATCCTTTTTCTGTCAAGATGGAGGAGAAAGAGGACAGAGTGTAAAAACTTCAACAAGAGCCAGGAAGAGAACCCTGGCCACACCACACCCAGCCCCTCCTCACCTTCATGTACCGAGGACACTCTGTCTCTAACATTTTCTTCAAGTCATCCCTATAGACGGCGTGGTAATTTCCCTTTGCCAAGGAGTATTTGTGGTAAACGTCAATGATGGAGTTTATGGCAGTCTCCAGGTCCGTCAGCATGGTGCCCAAGGGTCTGCCCCACCTAGAACACAGAACACATGGGGAATCCCAGGATGAGGATGGTGCCTCTGCCCCAAAAGGAGTGAAGAGTAGGGGGGACACTCATTATCCCAACTGATGGCTATGTCTTGGCCTGCACCATTCAGATAACTAAACCCAGTGGACGGCTGTGCTGATGGGAAGGACTGAGGTGGGGGGGTCCATACACAGTGCCTGAAAACTCTCCCCGTGCCCTCACCCAACAAACAGGGTCAGAGGACTCAGCTCCATCTGTATCCCTACCTCACTGACTTCCTCCAGGAGCTCTGGATTGAGCTCCAGACCTCCCTGAGCTTTCTCTCCCCTCTCATAGAAAAGGCAGCTCCACTTCCAGCCCTCTCTCCTTCGGGTCCCAGCCCCAAAGCATGGAGGCAACCGAGGCAGTCCTACTTACCAAGTCTCCTTGAAACAGAGTTGACAGAGGACATGCAGGACTGAGTGTCAGCTCCCTTTTATAGCAATCAGGCTTTGGCCAGCTGCCAGGGCCACGCAGAGGCAGCTGCTCCCTTCCTGGGTTGCAAAAGCCTCTGGTTTGCCAACCAGGTAAATGAGGCAATCCTGCACAGAAGGTGGTGGGCGGGTGGGTAGTGGAAGGAGGAAGGCACTTGTGAGGCTGCAGTGCCCAGCAAGAGAAACCAGAAAGAGGCCATGGTGAGGACTCCTTTCATGGGCCCCTGGCATCCTCTGGCTTGGCCAACCAGGATGTCCACTCCCGAGTCCCTCTCACTGTTGCTGCTGCTAATCCTGTGCATTTTGACCTGTCTGTGCTTCTCTGAAATAGAATTTGAGGTGAATGTATCATTTTGAGGGCTTATGTAAATAAACACATTTCTCCATGGCCTTCATCAGATTCTCAAAAAAGGTTAAAAAACACTTGTCTTAGCTGCTGGATTTTAGCAGTGAAAGCTGGACTATTTCTACGATTGCTGTTGTTTGTGCATGATTGGACTCTGCGGGATGTGTGCTGCTCGCTCAGGCTCTGTTCTGCTGCCCACACCCCTTCCAAGCTCTCTTGCCCTGGGAGCTAGGGGTGCACTGTGCTCCAGGACATGGAGGCTGGCTTGGGGGTCCCTCTGTATGCAGGAGGCACTGAGTTGCTGCATAAACAGAGCAGGGACCCTTCAGCCCCCTCTGGGGTGCTTGTGTGCCTCTGACTCCAGGAGCCTGGGCTGAAGAGGAACCCAATTTGGTGGGGATCAGGTGGAGGAGAAGGGATTGTTTGAGAAGCCAGAAGAGCTTTGTGCCCAAGGGGAGAAGAGGAGGTGGCCAATTCTCCCCAGGATTTCAGAAGGAACAAACACTCTGCCTCCCCAAGAAGGTGCCACTCAGATTAACTGGCTTCCAACCTGAAGAGCTGTGGTACATCTATCTTGTTACACAGCACTGACAAAGCACAAAGAGGATCATAAAATGCCTATCAGGAAGGTGGTGCACAGAACCCACCCAGTCTACAGACACGGAAGCAGACAAGCAGGAAGGTGAGGCAGTTCACTCAGAGTTTCCCGATACAGAAATGTCATGGCCCAGAGCACCATGCACCAGAACATGACCTGACAAGAACATGACTCTGCTGAGAAAACTCTCTGCTTCCTTCATACATTCAGCAGATATTTATGTTGTGCTTCTCCAGGCCATCATCAAGTCCTGGAGGAGATAGATGAGATTAACCCCCCTCCCTAATGTTTCTACACCTCTTTGGGCTCCATTATCTTGTTAACTTAATAGCTGTGTGACTTTGGGTCAATTACTCTCTCTGTGTCTTTGTTACCTTGATTATTTTGTTCATGTTTTTATTTATTTTTGAGATAAGATTTTTGGTTAAGTGTCCAACTCTTTTTTTAATGTTTTTTCTGTTGTTTTTTTTTTTTTTTGAGAGAGAGAGAGAGAGAGAGAGAAAGTGTGAGCAGGGGAGTGTCAGAGAGAGAAGGAGTCACAGGATCTGAAGACAGGCTCCCGGCTCTGAGTTAGCTGTCAGCACAGAGCCTGATGCAGGACTCGAACCCACAAACCATGAGATCATGACCTGAGCCAAAGTCAGACCCTTAACCGACTGAGCCCCCCAGGCGCCCCTGTTACCTTGATTATTAAGAAGAGATTAAAAATAGAGTCTACCTGCAGCCTATGGAATGGGAGAAAATATTTGCAAATCATTTATCCAATAAGGGGTTAATATCCAGAATACCTAAAGAACTTGTACAATTCACCAGCAATATTACCCCGATTGACAAATGGGCAAAGGACTGGAATACATTTTTCCAAAGAGGATACACAAATAGGCACCATGAAAAGATGCTCCACATCACTAACCATTAAGGAAATCAGCTCAATGCCACAGTGAGGTACCACCTCAGACCCAAGTGACAGTGAGGACGTGGAGAAATCGGGACTCTCGAGCGCTGTTGGTGGGCATGTAAAATAGTGCAGCTGCTACGGAAAACAGTGTGGAGGCTCCTCAAAAAGTTAAAGACAGAATTACTATGTGATCCAGTAATTCCACTTCTAGGTCTATATCCAAAACCATTGAAAGCAGGTATTCAAATAGATATTTATAGATCCATGATCACAACAGCATTATTCACAATTGCTGAAATGTAGAAACAAACCGGTGTCCATCCAAGGATTTATGAAAAAATAAAACGTAGTATATACTTAAAATGAAATATTATCAGCCTGTAAGAAGGAAGGAACTTCTGACACACACTACAACATGGATGAACCTTGAAGACATGATGCTACATGAAATAGCCCAGGCACAAAACGACAAATACTGTTTCATTCCACTCACATGAAGTCCCCAGAGGAGAGCAGTCACATTTGTAGAGACAGACCAGAGTCCTGGCTGCCAGGGCCCAGGGGAGGGATAATGGGGAGTTAGTGTTTATTGTGTACACGGTTTCAGCTGCAATATCAAGAGTTCCGGGGCGCCTGGGGGGCTCAGTTGGTTAAGTGTCCAACTCTTTTTTTAATGTTTTTTTAATGTTTTTTTCTGTTGGGTTTTTTTTTTTTTTTTGAGAGACAGAGAGAGGCAGCGCGCAGGGGAGGGTCAGAGAGAGAAGACAGAATCAGAAGCAGCTCCAGGTTCTGAGCTAGCTGTCAGCACAGAGCCCAACACGGGGCTTGAACCCACAAACGGTGAGATCATGACCTGAGCCAAAGCGGGACGCTCAACCAATTGGGCCACCCAGGTGCCCTAAGTGTCCAACTCTTGATTTCAGCTCAGGTCATGATCTTGCAGTTCGTGGGTTCAAGCTCCACATTGGGCTCTGTGCTGACAGTGTGGAGCCTTCTTGGGATTCTCTCTCTCTCTCTCTCTCTCTCTCTCTCTCTAATACATAAATAAATAAATAAATAAATAAACTTTAAAAAAGAGAGTTCTGAAGATAGGCTGCACAACAATGAGCATGTATTTAATACAACTAACTATACAATTAGATAGTAAATTATATATTGCCACAATTAAAATTTTTTTAATTTTTAAATGCTTCCACCTAAAAAACTAATAAAATCTACCTTATAGTGTTGTGAGGATTAATAATAAATGAAAACTATTTATGATTTTTGAACTTTTTGAAAGTTTGTTTATTTTGAGAGAGAGAGAGAAAGAAAGCAGGAGCTGGGCAGAGGCAGAGAGAGAGAAAAGGAAAGACAGAAACTCGAGCAGGCCCTGTGCTAGCAGCACGGAGCCCAACATGGGGCTTGAACTCCGGAACCATGAGATCATGACCTGAGCCAAAATCAAGAGTCAGACGCTCAGTGGACTGAGCCACCCAGCCGCCCCTGTGGACTTTGTTAATATGTATTATATCTTAGTAAACACTTCACACAAAGGCTGTGCGATGTACTTAGCACACGGCAGAGTGAGCACTGTGACGGCCGCCCTCGAGAGCACCTGACTCCCAGCTGGGCTGGGAGCCCTGAAGGATCCAGAACAGACCATCCACCTCTGCCTCCCCTGGACCCAGCACAAGACCTGGCATACACGGTAACCGCAACAGCAATCAATAATAAGAACAAATAATAGAAAAATAACATTTATTGGGCTGTTACCATGTCCCAGGAACTGCTGGGAGTGCTTTACCTACATCAATCCATTACTCCCTATAAACTAAGACGTTTGTACTATCATAATCCCCATTTTTCAGATGAGGAACTGAGGCCCACAGAGAGATAAAACATTCAGTGCATGAAATTACTGAGGTGATGTGGTGTGATATCAGGCACTTCCTGCCTCTTTGCAAGTAAAGTCCTTCTTGTTCTTCCTGATACAGCCCAGGCACTGTCTGCTCCGCATCATCTCTGACCCTCCTCCCCACACCCCTACCAACATTGAGTTAATTCTTCTCTCCTCTCTCCTACCCAAATCTTCATACAACATGGCATTTTCCCCACTGTGTTATGACTCATCTGTTTCTTGTCCGTCTTTTCTTTGGGACCAGGACCCCCTGTAGATAAAAAATTACATACACCCCTGGGTCCTGGCACTTACTAGGTACTCAGTGAATACTTATCGAGGGGATAAGTGAAAACAAAGTTGAACATTTGATCCACCCCTTATCTGACGCAGAAATTCCCTTTATCACATCCCACCGGCTTAATAATTTCTGGAACATGGCAGGATATAAATACATCAACCAAAAGCAATCCTACGGGGTGCCTGGGTGGCTCAGTCGGTTGGGTCTCCGACTTCGGCTCAGGTCAGATCTCACACTCATGGGTTCGAGCCCCGAGTCAGGCTCTGTGCTGACAGCTAGCTCAGAGCCTGGAGCTTGCTTCCGGTTCTGTGCCTCCTTCTCTCTCTGCCCCTCCCCCTCTCATGCTCTGTCTCTCTCTGTATCAAAAATAAAATAAAACATTTTAAAAAAATTTTAAAAAAAAGCAATCCCACTTCCTTGTCAAGAGGTTAGTCAACTTTTGACAGAAAAATAGGGCTGCTTCTGACATCTATAATGACAAGTTTTCACACAAGGACCAAGCACTTCAGCAAGCCTCTCCCGTGTGGCCTGGCATAATAGCACCTCACTAACCCCAAAGAGCACAGCACATTTCAAAGTATTTTCATACCACCGCCTCACCTGATAACCATGCAAAGTGGACATTACAGGTACAATTACCCCATGTGACAGATGAGGAAACTGAGGCACAGGGAGTTACTCAAATTTCTTCCTATGGGCGTGTATTCTGCTAATTTGCCAAAAAGCACACATTAGAATTTTAAAAAGTGGCTTTTCTGAGACTCTTCTTAGGACCCATTCAGGAGCCTGTGACAGAGCTGATGCTGACCTCTCCCAGTGGAGGTGAAGGTGAGGCTGGTGCAGATGATGTCATCCCAGACCCCTGAGCCCTGAAGACATGCCTCCCTTGAAGTCAGGCCCAGTGGAGACAGCTTTCTTCATCCAGGAATTAGGGAAACCAGGCCCCAGGTCCCGTGGGGGAGACCCAAGGCGGACATGAGCCATGACCTTCCAGCAGCATGTGCTTGTCTGTGGAGCTGACACCAGCGAGGCCATGAAAACTGCCCCAGAGCTGCTGCCCCGCCCCCAGACAGACAGCTTGGGGGGCTTCAGGGAGAGCAGGAACTGCGCTGACTGACTGGCAGAAGGGGTGTCAAGAATTAGGTTAGCACATCAGGGGAAAACGCAGAGCCTGTAATCAGACCGACGGACATGGGGCAACCCAGGAGAGCGGAACCTACTCCTATTTACAGGAAAGAGCTCAGCCCTGCATATGTGTCCCAACAGCCCAACCAGGCCTGTGCCCAAGGCTGAGGAAATGAGGCCACACCAGCAGAGCCAGTGTGGAAACAGCTCTCCACGACCCGGGAAAGGGCAGGATGTCTAGGCTGAGCTGCCCCCTTAGCACTCAAAGGTCTGTGGAACTCAGCAGTCTCAGCTGTGACACAGCTGACACATTGCTTCCCTGGGCCTGGGGGAGGTCGGTGGCTTGGTCATCCGTGCCTCTGGTCGTGACTAAGAGGCTCACAGGAGGCAGAACAGACGCAGCATCAGAGTCCATCCACCGGCCCCATTCCTCCTCCAACACACGCACCCACTCACTAGCGGAGGACACAGACAGTAAAACACTCCCAAGGTGCAGCAGGACACACACCTCCACGTGGCAGTGCAGACCCCACGGAGTGCCCAGGAAGGTCCAGAGGGAGACAGCCAGGGCACAAGGGGCATCTGTGGCCGGCCAGGCCCAGGGAGCAATGGGGACACCCCCCTGCTTCAGAGCTCGATTGGTCAGAAACAAAGGCCCCAACTCAGTCCACAGAGTACTGCCACCTTGAGGCACACAGACCCAGCTGCTGGAGGAAACAAAACCAAGTCCCATCAGTGACCCCTGTCTTCAGCATAGGAGCAATGATGATTGTCCATCATTCTTTGAAAACACATCCTTCTCATCACAATACACTCAGGACATGGATTCCCAGACCATCGTCTAAGAAGAAACCCACCAAGATGGGCCCCAGCAGGGCCTAGAGGCAGAGAAGACTGCATAAAGGAGAGATTCTTCATCAGACTCTTGGGCTTCCAGGAGGAAAGAAAAAAAATAAATACAGAGATGGAAGGGGAGGGGGGCAGATCCCTGCTGGGAAGGGTCAGAGACCACAGAGGACTTGGATGGTGAGTCACAATAACCCCAAATGGAGTAACACCCACATCAGCCTTTATTAGTAAAGCCCAGACCCGGTCCATCTCTCCTCCAGGAAGTCTTTTCTGACTGATGGTAGCCCAGGTTCCACTTTTCACTTTTCCCCGTGACAGGTTGGAGTGTTGCCCTTTGCCCTTGTCCTGGTCTCTGACTCAGTGTATGCAAAACCCACCCTGCCACCTTTCCGCGCCAACTACCTGCATCATCCTCCCTTCTCAGGCCCAAGCCACTCCACTTTTTTTTTATGTTTTTTATTTATTTTTGAGAGACAGACAGAGACAGCGCATGCAGGAGAGGGTCAGAGAGAGAGGGAGACACAGAACCTGAAGCAGGCTCCAGGCTCTGAGCTAGCTGTCAGCACTGAGCCCGACGCGGGGCTCGAACCCATGAACCGTGAGATCTGACCTGAGCCGAAGCCAGACGCTTAACCGACTGAGCCCCCCAGGCGCCCCTCCACTCCACTTTTAAACACTGATTCCTTGGGGCTCTCCTCTAGACCCTCGAAGTGGGTTCTTGTCCAGTGTGTGTCAGCCCTCCAGAATCCTGTCCCATCATGTACATGCAGAGAATGAGTGGTCAAAACATCACTGGGGAAGGCTGGCTTCCTTGTCAGAGAGCAGCTCCCTGAGAGAAGGGACTCCTCCCCTCAGACAGGGACTCACTGAGGCAAGGCCTTCTACCCTCCCAGACAGGGGCTCCTGGAGGACAGGGCTGTGTCCCCCCACCTCACACAGGGGCTCCTGGAGGCGGGGGCTGTATCTCTCACCCTAAATGAATGATCCCTGATGCAGGACCCACAGCAGATGCCCAGATCCATGAACTAAAGAATTCCAGGACACATTCATGGGGTTGTTTATTTTCTTCCCTCACAGCTGTCGGTTGCACATACATGTGCGCAAGTGTGTGCATATGTGGGCACGTGCAGACTCGCTGGCAGTGCTCTCCACCTGCTACCAGACAGGCCCCTCCGGGTGGAGGCTGCTAGTGGAGGCTGTGCCGGGCGCAGTAGCCAGCGCAGTGTTGCCGGCGGTAGTGCAGGTGGTAGTCCCTCACCAGTCGGCCCAGGATGAAGAGGAACTCATCGAAGCAGATCTGGTTGTCCTTGTTCTTGTCTGCAGCCCGGAACAGCTCTGAGATGTAGTAGGGCTCCTTCCGGCCCTGAAGAGGGGACACAGGGTCACCCACCCGCCCAGGTCCACAGCTCACAGTGAAGGGCCATGCCTCCACCATCTGCGTGGCACTGGGGCATGGCCCGGCCGCAAGAGGCTTGCAGCAAATAGCTCCTCACTCAGGCAGAGGCCAGGACACTCTACGCTATGGAATCAGGCTTAGAGACAGAAAGTGGCAGGCACCTCAGCTAGCAGAACTTGGGGCTGTGTAGGTTGACAGACGGTGTGGCCTATTGGTGGCTGCCACAGCTTGTCTGCCCAGCTGCTCTGGAGCTGCCCTGCAGAGCCAACCTGGCCCAGGAGCTTTGGGATGGAAGACTGTGCCCCTCCTTCACATTGGGAGCTCCCCAGGGCAGAACCCACCTGCCCCCCATGTCTGCACCTCCAGCACTATCACAAGGCCACCAGGGGGTGGGATCAGATGTGTGTGTGCTATGGCGTCTGCTCAGGGCTTGTTTATGACACTTAGCCTGTGTCCCCTGCAGAAAGCGCAGAGCGAGGAGGAAGATAGTCCTGGGCCCTGGAGGTGTCCAGTGTGTCCCAGAGCAGGTGGCCCTGAGGGCTGCAGATCGGGGATGGCATAGGGAGGAACAAATGCACAGGAGGCCGGAGGGGCAGTGAGAAGGAAGGCAGGGGTCAGCGTGCAGCGCGGCGAGAAGACAGAGGCGAGGACAGAGGCCGGGGCAGGGCCCGTGGAGCAGGCTTCGGCAGCGTTTGCCTGGTGGGTATGGAGACTCAGGGTGGAGTTCTCAGAAAGCCTACAGAGAAGCAAGCTGTTGCATCCGTCAGCAGCTGGGGGCCCGGAGGGTGGCCCTCATCCCCATGGGGAGCTTTATACCCCCTGTTTCGCCCCCGCCGCCCACCACCATCTAACTAACCTACTCCTATCTCCTCCACAAAACTGGTGGATCCCAAAACTGAAGGCTTCCTGCTGGGGCAGGCTCTTCTCTGCTTCCCGCACCTCAGTCCCCACGGTCGGTTGTGTCTGTCCCTGGGGGCCCTTACCCGGGTGGGGCTGTGAACACCCTCGCCCAGTTCCATGGGCTACAGGCAGGTGGCCCTGGAAAGAAAGTCATCCTAGTCCCCTTGGTGACCCTCACAGCTACACTCCAGTAAACTGAGGGCAGAACTCTCCTCTGATGTTTCCCAAAGGTAGGTAAGGGGAGACCCAAGGTGAACAAAGGAGGTGCTCCCTAGGGAATGTAGTGGCCTCTGGTCAGGGCATGGACCTGAAGGCCTCTGGAGATGACAGTCCAGAGACATCCCCACCCCAGGCATGGCTCTGAGGGCAGAGGACATTACCACACAGACACTCCTCCCAGCCTTACAGCCCCCAAGATGCCTGGTAATCACAGAGCCTAATGATGGTGTGCAGGCCTGAGAGGGTTTCCGAGCCCCTGGGTGGTCCGAGAGCCTCTGTGAGCCCTTCAGACAGCACCTGGGTGCCTGAAGGGGTCGCTACATTCCCCAACCCCCCACCACTGGCTTCTTTCCAAACCGTCCTCCCCCAGGCACAGGGACCGGGAAGGTTTGTGCCCTGGGTTAAAGGGCAGGTTTAGGGCAGGACGTCTGACTGAGTGGGGCTTCAGGCAAAGGAAAGACTCAGCACCTATTCTCTCAGGAAACAGGATGAGCAGAGGAGTAAACAGTTTGGGGCTGGGACTGTCTCAGGGATTAGTTACATTTGGGCTGGGGTGGGGCCAAGCAGGAAGTACCAGGACAGGGAGGGAGGGAAATAAAGCTGGCAGACCCTGCCCTCCCAACTCCCTCTCCCTATCTCTTGGGAGAAAACTCCCTGTACCTACACCCTCACTGCTTGCTTCCAACCCCACAACCAAACCTATACGTCATCCTCGCCTGACCCCAGACCTCACACACCAGGCTCTCCATGAAGCGGGGTACGTTGTCCATAAGCAGAGCCTTCAACTCCTCCAGGGACAGGGTCTCCACGTCTCCCTCCCGGGCCGCATACTGGTGGTAGCAGTGGATGATTTGGAAGAGGGATTCCTCCACTGGCGTGTCTGTCATGGTGGCTGGGCCCTGGCCAGGACAGGAACTCTGGAGATACGATGCTGGAGGCCCTGGGGACAGTGGGGAAGCTGAGGGGAGAGCGGCCTCTTCCTCCAAGAATCTCCTGCCCTCTCGTTCTGTCCACCTCCTTGCACTCCAGCTGACCCCTTGCAAATGTGGCTCAGAGTTCCTGCCACGGAAGAAGCTGTGCTGTGAGCACTCAGGACAGGGCTCGGTCCCTTCCTTGAGACAGCGGGCTTTTTGGAGACAGGAGCCACGTTCTGTGCCCCTAGACTCCATTCTCAACTTAGGAGTTACCCAAAATCAAAAATGAAAAGAATCTAAAATCTTTGGTGCAAGACAATGCTTTCTAATGGAAATATTTTTAAACCCTCGAGAAGGCAAGATGCCTACTTCTAGACTACTTCATAGCATGAATGAAATATTAAAATTATACCACCCAGAACCCCCAGCCCTGCTCAAGTGTTATTGTTTTCCTTTCTCAATCGAATGTAGACAACACAAGGATGCCCGCCTTTGTTCTGACCACTGCTGCACTGCATGACCCTCTAACGGAGTCTGCTTGCCATCCACATGGTCCTTTCTGCCCTGAGTTGGGTTGGCCAGCATTGGGGCAAGCGGGGGCACCCACAGCCACTCCTGGTCACCCCACAACACCAATCCCAGTGCTCTGCACACAGATGAAGTACTGATGCCCACGATCTCTCCCTCCTCGTATCATACATAGATGAGATCCCTGTTTTCAGGAAGCAGGGTTATCCTGTAAGCTCAGTGGTCCCCTCCAGATTCTGTGCAGATAAGAACCAGTAACTTCTGGTTCTGACTCTTGTGAAGCCAGCCAAACACTAGATAAAGCCTTTTATACAGAGTATCCATGTAATTCACATGAGGCAAGCATCATTTCCCCCATTTTCTTGAGAAAGAAATGAAACCCAGAGTGATTAAGTAAATTTCCCAAATTCACACAACTGACCCACCTGGATCTAGATTCAAACCAATTGAGGGACCACAGTTACTTTGGGGACATCCATTCACAGCACATATTTTCCAAACCAGGTAAGCCATCCACCTCTGCTTTCTCAGACCTGCACAGACCCAGCACCGTCCACCCCACCTCCACTACTCTCTCCAAAGAAATGCTGACCTGTGCAGTTGGGACGGAGTTGCTCTGAATCCACAGTGCTGGCCTGTGGTTTATCCCAGAGATTCCCCAGCGCTCAGCCAAGATGCATTTGTGTGAACAGGATCTTATACCCTGCCCGTGGCTGGTGCTTCTAATTATGGCGGTGTCGCGACTCCACAGGTTCTTCAACAGCACAACTGAGCCTTAACTGCATTCCTGAGATATCACATGACACTTGTTTCCTACAATTAATTCAGCCAGTTTCAGGGACCCACCTTCCCTCGGAGCCTGATCTGAAACATCTCAGAGCCACAGCAGGTCACACTGTCCTCAGAGTCCATCTCCCCAGGTCCTGAGCTTGGGTAGGGTCAGACCACAACTTAAATACATCTTCTGATGTGGTATATAGATACAATGGAATACCACATGGCAAGAATGAAATCTGGCCATTTGTAGCAAAATGGATGGACCTGGAGAGAGTGATGCTAAGCGAAATAAGTCAGGCAGAGAAGGAAAGGTACCATGTGTTTTCACTCATAGGTCTAACAGGAGAAACCTAACAAGGGACCATGGGAAGGGGAAAGAGGGGGGAAAGAGTTGGGGACAGGGAGTGAAGCAAATCATGAGAGACTTTTGAATGCTCAGAACAAGCTGAGGGCTAAGGAGGGAGGCGGGGAGGGGAAGGGGGGGTGATGGTCGTGGAGGGGGGCACTTGTGGGGAAGAGCACTGGGTGTTATATGGAAACCAACTTGGTAATAAACTATGTAAAAAATACATCTTCCTTAGATGTCCTCCCTCAATTACTGAGTCACTGGAGTCCACAGTTATGAAGCATATTAATTCATCCAACAAATATTTCTTGAGTACTCACAGTGTGCCAGGACCTCATTAGGCAGTGTGAGTATGACATGGGCCCAAGCCGCAATGTGGGGGCTGAGTGGAGGGGACAGAGTCACATACTGACATCATCTACTGTGAACAATACTAGCCTGGTGACATGAATGGTTCTCCCAGGAAGAGACACTTTCTGCCTGGAGAAGAATTGAGGAAGATTCCTTAGGGAGCTGATATTTTAATTGGGACTTGAAGAAAACACTCAATTGCATGGAGAAGCAGCCTCTTGAACAGAGGAAACAGCAAAAGCAAAGGCTTAGGGGCATGAGAGAGGCCTGCTCAGAGGCTGGAGTCCACAGGGTGGGTACTGAGGCCAGAGACAGCACAGAGGGGCCTGTGTCAAACCAGGGCTGCCCTGCATCCTGTGCACAGAAAGAAATTGAGAGGATTTTCAGTGGATTGGGTGATGGGTGGGAGGTGAGAAAGAAAGCTTTGTTGTAAGAAAATAACCAACCACAATGTGGAAGTACGCCCCTAAGGGGGCTCCTTACAAGTGCCACCTGGGCCCTGTGGGACAGATGAATTCCCTCGGCCCAGGGCATACCTTCTCTCAGCCCGTCTCAGCCCAGCTCTCCCCGAGGGGCCACACCTCTGGAAGGTGAATACATCTTCCAGAAGATGGCACCAAAGGGCAGGTGACTGAACCAGAGATTAAGTCCCCCGTCACTGAAGGTTTGAGAGAGGGTAGGGAAAGATGTAAGCCAAAATCTTTTTGAGTTTGCAGGGTGAGACTTCATCTCCACAACACAGTGATTTCTCCAGCAAATAAGCGTTTCACCAAAACACTTTCATATTTCCAAAGTCAAAACAGGGCTCAAATTTCTAAAATGTAAAACAATTTGGTAATGTCAACCTAGTCATAGAGCTTTTATCAAATTCTTTTATTTTAGCCATTACTGTCTTGAGAATTTATCCCAAGAAAGTAATTAAACAGATATTAAAAAGCAATAGGTAATAAAAGGTTCACCACTGAATTATCTGTAACCAAGAAACAAAATAAAAATAAAAACCTTGAAACCACCTAACTAACAAATTTGGAATGCCAATATGTCCTTGGACAGTCACTGGATAATAATGTGTCACTCAAAAGGAATTCCATTGTTAAGCTGTAGCCTGTTTGGGGGGAGAGGTCATATTGCACCCCTCTTCACCTTGCCTTTTGCTCAACCTGGGACAACATGACTCCCCACAGCATCCCAACACACAGTGATGACCCCCTTCCACAACTGTGCTATAACTACTCTTCAGTCAATGCTAGACTGCGGGCATCTTCTCACCCACTTAGTCAATGCTAGCCTGATATTTAATGAGTGTATAGTGATCATCTGTTTGCATGTATCAAAATTTGTTTTATTAATCCATTATTGGTAGACATTTAAATTGCTTTAAATTTATACATTTCAATCAATTCTTCCTTAATATTGATATTTCCTCTGAATTTTGCCATGTGTGTTAGGTGCTGGGGAGAAGGGAGACAGAAATAGATTTATACTCCCTTCCCCTGCCAGAGCTGCTACTGTGCACTGCCTCCTGCAGACCAGAGCTGCCAGTCACCCCCCAAATATAAGCCCCCAAGTCCCCAGCTCCATAGTTGCCTCCTCACACCCATCCCTAGACACAGGTGTCATTGCTGCAGCACTAAGTACACCCATGTGCAGCCCCGTGACTTCCTTCTGGGGGGGAACAGGAGGACCCCAACAACCTTCCCCACCCTCATATAAAGGCAATAGATACTTTTATCTATATATATCCATATATTTACTTTTACCTATGAGTTTTATGCTTTCCTATGCTATCCCATTTCTATTTAGTGAGTTTTCATTTCAATTTGAAGAACTGTCTTAAGTGTTTTTTTGAAAATGAGCTCTTTTTTTTTTTTTTTTTTTACCATGAAAACAAAAGAGAAAAACCCAGGACCCATGGCTTCATGACTGAGTTCTGCCAAACATGCAAAGAATTAATACCATTGTTTCCTAAACTCTTTCAAAAAAACAAAAATAGAAGAACCAACACTTCCAAACTCATTTAATGAGGCCAACATCACCTGATACCAAAACTAGGCAAAGATACTATAAGAAAAACTATAGGCCAATATCCTTGATGAACATACATCTAAAAATCCTTAATAAAATTCTAGCAAATTGAATTCAATAGCACATTAAAAGGATCATGCACTATGACTAAGTGAGCTTTATCTCAAGGATATGAGGATAGTTCAACATATGAAAATCAATCAAGGTGTTATAACATGTTAACAAAATGAAAAAAAAACTACATAATTATCTGAATAGATGCAGAAAAGGAAACTGACAAAGTTCACCACCACTTCATGATTAAAACTCAACAAAATAGGTACAGAACCATTTAACACCATATATGAAAAACTTACAGGTAACTTCATAATTAATGGGAGAGACAAACTGAAAGCTTTCCCTCCAGGATATAGCACAAGGCAAAGACATCTACTCTTGCTGGTTCTTTTAAACATGATACTGGAAGTCCTAGTAGAGAAACTAGATAGGAAAAAGAAATAAAATTATCTGTTTGCAGATGACATGATCAGATATAGAAAACTCTAAAAACTAAACAACAATAAATCTGTTATAAATAATAAATTCAATAAGTTTGCAGGATACAGAAGAAATATACAAAATCAATGTGTTATATACACAACAACAAACTATCCAAGAGAGAAATTAAGAAAACAATCTCATCCACAATAACAAGTAAAAGAACAAAATGCTTAGGAAATAACTTACTCAAAGAGTTGAAAATTATAAAACTATTGATGAAGGAAATTTAAACAGACAGAAATAAATGAAAAGACATTCTATATCCATATATTGGAAGAATTAATATTGTTAAAGTGTCCATACTACCTGAAGTTATCTACAGATTCAATGAAATCCTTATCAAAATCCCTATGGAATTTTTTTACATAAAATAGAAAACAATCCTAAAATTCATATAGAACCACAAAAGACAGACAAAGCAAACTTGGGAGGAAAAAAAAAAAAGCTAGGGGCATCACACTTGCTGATTTAACAATTCATTACAAAACTATGGTCATCAAAACAGTACGGTATTGACATAAAAACAAAAATATCGACCAGTAGAACAGAATAGAGAACCCAGAAATAAGTCCACACATATAAAGTTAATTGATCTTTGCTAAGAGTGCTGAAATGAGGAAAGGATAGTCTCTTCAATAAATGGTGCTAGGAAAACTGAAGGCAGTAGAATGAAGTTGGACCCTGATATCACACTATACACAAAAACCAACTCAAAATGCAGTAAAGACTTGAATAGAAGATCTGATACCATAAAACTAAAGAGAAAAACAGATGAGAAAAGTTTCTTGACATTGGTCTGGGCAATAATTTTTTGGATGTGGAGACCAAAAGCACAGCCAACAAAAGCAAAAATAGACAAATGGGATTACATTAAATTAAAAGCTCTCACAGCAAAGAAAACAATCAACAAAGTTAAAAGACAAGCAACAGAATGGGAGAAAATATTTGCAAACTATATATTTGATATCCAGAATATATAAGGAAATCATACAACTCAATAGCAAAAAAAGATTTTTAATGGGCAAAGAATCTGAATAGACATTTCTCAAAGGAAGACATACAAATAGCCAACAGATTTATGAAAAAGTGTTCAACTTCACTAATCATCAAGGAAATGTAAATCAAAACCACAATGATAAGGCGTTTGGGTGGCTCAGTTGGTTGAGTGTCTGACTCTTGATTTTAGCTCAGGTCATGATCTCATGGTTCATGAGTTCGAGCCCTGCATCAGGCTCTGCACTGACAGTATGGAGCCTGCTTGAGATTTTCTCTCTCTCCCTCTCTCTGCTCCTTCTCTTCTCTCTCTCTCAAAATAACCTTAAAATAATTTTTTAAGCCACAGTGATATACAATCTCATATGTGCTAGAAGGGGTATACTCAGACAGATAATAAATAACAAATGTTGGCAAGGATGTGGAGAAAAATGAATCCTTGTATACTGTTGATGGGAATGTAAAATTGGCACACGCATTAAGGAAAATAGTATGGAGGTTCCACAGAAAATTAGAAACAGGAGGTTAAAATGGTGGAAGAGTAGGGAAACCCTACACTTGCCTCATCCCTTGAACACAGCTAGATAAATGACAAATCGTTCTGAGCACCCAAGAAATTGATCCGAGGTCTGAGAAAACAAACTGCACAACTAGAGTTAAAACAACAACAACAACAACAAAAGCAAACAAACAAACAAACAAAAACATAGATCAATGAAACAGAATAGAAAAGCCAAAAATGGGCCCACAACTATATGGCCAACTAATCTTTGACAAAGCTGGAAAGAATATCCAATAGAAAAAGTCTCTTCAACAAATGGTTTTGGGAAAACTTGACAGCAACATGCAAAAGAATAAAAATGGACCACTTTCTTACACCATGCACAAAAATAAATTCAAAAATGGATGAAAGACCTAAATGTGAGTCAGAAAACCATCAAAGTCCTGAAGGAGAACACAGGCAGAAACCTCTTTCACCTCAGCTATAGCAACTTCTTACAAGACACATTGCCAAAGGCTAAAGAACCAAAAGCAAAAATGAACTATTGGGGCCTTATCAAGATAAAAAGAGTCTGCACAGTGAAGGAAACAACCAACAAAACTAAAAGGCAGCCTACAGAATGGTAGAAGATAATTTCAAATGACATATCTAATAAAGGGTTAATATCCAAAATCTATAAAGAACTTATCAAACTCCACACCAAAAAAAACAAACAATCCAGTTAAGAAATGGGCTAGATGGGTGATAGGTATTAAGATGGGCATTTGTTAGGATGCGCACTGGGTGACATAGGTAATTAGATATATAAAATGATATATGTAACTGACCACTAAATTCTACTCTTGAAGCCAGTATTGTGCTATATGTTAACTAACTAGAATTTAACTTAAAATTTGAAAAATAATAATAAAATAAGGGAGCCTGGGTGGCTCAGGCAGTTAAGCATCTGACTTCTGATTTCAGGTCAGATCATGATCTCACCATTTTTGAGTTCAAGCCCTGTATTGGGTTCTGTGCTAACAGTGCATCTGTTTGGGATTTTCTATCTCCCTCTCTCTGTCCTCCCTCAAATAAATGAAAAATGTTTATATATTTTTTCAGAGAGAGAGAGAGAGAGAGAGAATGGGGAGGGGCATAGAGAGGAGAGAGGGAATCCCAAGTAGGCTCTGCACTGCCAGCGCAGAGCCCGACACGGGTCTCAAACCCAGAAACTGTGAGATCATGACTTGAGTTGAAACAAAGAGTCAGTCGTTTAACTGACTGAGCCACCCCCCTCCCTTAAAAAAAGAAACATTTAAAAAATAATAATAATGCAAGATACCTTTCAAGAACAAAAGGAAAATTAGCAATAAGACTCCTTAATGATCCTGCAATCTCACTTTGGAGTATACATCCAAAAGAAATAAAATCAGGACCTCAAGGAGATAATCTGTACTCCCATATTCATTTCAACATTATTTAATAATAGCCAAGATATGGAAATAACATAAATATCCACTGAAGGATGAATGGATAAAGAAATTGTGGCAAGTATATGTAATGGAGTATTATTTAGCAAAAAAAGAAGGATATCCTGCCATTTTCAACATGAGTGAACCTGGTAGACATTATGCTAAGTGAAATAAGACAGAGAAAGACAAAGAGATACTGCACGATCTCACTAGATGTGGAACCGAAAGACACTGAACTCAGAAAATCAGTAGAAAGGTGGTTACCAGGGGCCAAAGGTGGGGGACCTGGGAAATGTTGGTCAAGGGATACAAAGTTTCAGTTACGTTTCAGGTTTTCAGTTTCAGGTGTTCTCACCACATAAAAAATGTAATTATATTAAGTGACTGATATGTTAATTAGCTTGACTGTCGTGATAATTTCAAAATGTATTATGTATAATCGTCAAATTGTACACCTTAAATATATATAGTTATTAACCGTCAAATACCTTTCAACTTAATAAAAGAATGATACCCTGCCTTCTAGAAGATTATAGTCTGGAGGTCGAAGTAGACCAAGCTTAAAGGTAGCATATCTAGAAGAGAACCACAGCTTAGTGCCAAAGCCACATCCCTATGGTAACTAGAGCGGTCCTAGCTCTCACCTCGGTCCAATTGTGAACACCAGTCATTGAAAGTGACACTTTGCGGCAGCCACAAGCCGCTGCAGCAAAGGACTCCAGTTAGCTTGAGAAAGATTCACTGGAAATTGACCCTGCAGCCCAAGACCTCAAGAGAATATTAGGTTGGGGGAAAGAGTCGGGCGGGGGGGGGGGGATAAACAATTACTTTAAAAAGTAAAGAAACATGGCAACTTTGACACCAAGATGATAAATCAGTTCTAATGGTTAAATATTGAGGCTCCATCTGGGATTTTTACCAGTTCTCATCAGTGCTTGTCTCTCCTATTTCACAGACGGGTTTTGTCTTTATGATTAGAGCCAACTGATATCATAGTCAATGGCCTCACTGATATCTGCAACTACCAGTGATGGTCTATGCCTGAAGAGGGGTTACTAGATGCTTTAGAATCCTTAGGGAGAATGTTTAAGGTGAAAGAGAAACAAAGTGTGACATTATTGCATTTTCTGGATACCTTAATTCTTTGCCATATAAAAGATGAGAATAGTACGGGGAGGGCCTGGGCTGCTTATACAGTTCATACAGTAACTGCCACGTAAATGATAGCTATTACTTCTAAGGTGGGGAGGCTTCTGGAAACTGAGAAGATAAGCTTCCTCTGTCCTGAGCAGAGACTTCACACCTATCCATCCATTCATCTCACCAGCATAACAGTTGCTGATAAGGAGCCCAAGGAACAAGTTAAAGAACACGCTCAAAGTGACTTAGATACTAAATGCAGAGGCATAATTCAAACCTACACTGTCTAGCTCTACAGCACCTGTTCTTTTCTCTTTTTAAAACAGCTTTATTGAGATATAATTAACATATAAAATTATTATATTTAAGGTATACAATTTGAAGTTTTGATATATGCATACATTGTAAAATGATCACATAATTAAGCTAATTAACATCTCTGTCATCTCACATGACTGTGTGTGTGTGTGTGTGTGTGTGTGTGTGTTTGGGAAGATTAAGATTTATCCTTCTAGCAGATGACAAGTATACAATACAGTTTTGTTAACTATCATCACCATGTTGCACATTAAACACAAGATCTTGCCTCTGAGTAACAGGATCCAGCTGCGGAGAAAACCCTGCAGTTAGAGAAACCTGCTGATACGAAGGCATCCACACATGAGAGCCAGCCAGATACGTTCAAGAGACAGAAAGAAGACAGCCAGAATAATGTAAAAGGAGAGAGAGACAGACAGACAGACAGACAGAGAAGGTTAGCTTCATTCTGTGGGGGAAGCAGAGGCCAGACCAAGGAAGACTTCACAGAGTTGGACTTTTTTCTAAAAGGGATGAGGAGCCGTTAAAAGATATGCCATGTTCGTGGACCACAAGACTCTGCTATTGCACAGCTGTCAATTCTCCCAAAAGTTTCCATATATTCAGTACAATCTGTGTCAAAATCCTCGCCAGGATTTTGGAGAAATTGACAAGCTAATTCTAAAAAGTACAGGGAATGCAAAAGGCTCAGACTATCACAGACAATTATGAAGAACAGTTGGAGGAGTCACAGTACTCGATATTAAAGGTTATTACAACAGCTAGCACAGGGATTGAGGGGAGGGCCACAGAGACAAGAGCAACACACCTGCCAATCCCACCCAGCCTGGCATCCCACCACCCACTAAACAAGATGCTCAAGTCTCTGGTCCACAACAGATGGCCCAAGTTTCCAGTCAGAGCAGACCAGAATCTTGGGGACATCACCTCTGCACTCAGGGGCTGATATCAATGGTGGGATTGTGTCCAAGCCTCCATAATACAAGGGACGTAACACCAGGGACCTAATCTGCCTGGACCTCCATATGAAAAAAATCACTGAACCGTACTGGTTTTAACAGAAAGCAGCAAGCAGTGGTGCCCTCCTCTTACTCCCATCCCTGGACACTAAGTGTGAAGGTGGAAGAGAGAAAGGGAAGAACGATTGGTTAGACAACAGAGGCTTCAGTCCTGGCAGATGGCATTTGCGTCTGGCCTCTGTCCGTAGATGAGCTGAGAGCAACGGGGCTGTGGCACAGAACTTTAGAGCAAAAGCACCTGAAGGACAAGATAGCTGATCTTCAGTTTGGGGACTTAAATTAAAAAAAAAAAAAAAAAAACAATAAAAAAGACAACTACTACTACTGAATGGGAGAAGATATTTGCAAATGACATATCTGATAAAGGATTATTGTCCAAAATATACAATAAACTTATACAACTCAACACCCAAAAAGCAAATAATCCAATTTTTAAATGGGCAGAAGAAATAGACATTTCTCCAAAACATACATCCACATGGCCAACATGAAAAGATGTTCAACATCATTCATCATCAAGGAAATACAAATCAAAACTACAATGAGGTATCACATCATACCTATCAGAATGGCTAAAATCAAAAACAAGAAACAACGTGTTGGCGAGGATGTGGAGAGAAAGAACCCTCAAGCACTGTTGGTGGGAACGCAAACTGGTGCAGCCACTGTGGAAAACAGTATGGAGGATCCTCAAAGAGTTAAAAATAGAACCATATAATCCAGTAATCACATTACTGGGTACTTAACCAAAAAATACAAAAACACTAGTTCAAAGGGACACATGCACCCTTACGTTTATAACTGCATTATTTACAATAGCCAAATTATGGAAGCAGCTCAAGTGTCCATCAATTGATGAATGGATAAAGAAGATGTAGTATATACATATAAGGAGTATTATTCCATCATAAAACAGAATGAAATCTTGCCATTTGCAGTGACATGGGTGGAGCCAGAGAGTATAATGCTAAGTGGAATAAATAGATCAGAAAAAGACAAATACCATATGATTTCATTCATATGTGGAATTTAAGAAACAAAACAATGGACAAAGGAAAAAAAGAGAGCGGGAGTGCACTTGTCATGATGAGCATCAGGTGATGTATGGAAGTATTGGATCACTATATTGTACACCTAAAACTAATATAACATTGTATGTTAACTATATGGGAATTAAAATTAAATTTCAGCGGTGACTGGCTGGCTCAGCAAAGCATGTGACTCTTGATCTCAGGGACAAGACCCTACACATGGGGTGTAGAGATTATTTAATATATAAAACTTTTTTAAAAATAAAAAATTTTAGGGGCTCCTGGGTGGCTCAGTCAGTTAAGCATCTGACTTTGACTCCGGTCATGATCTCATAATTCATGAGTTTGAGCCACACCTCAGGCTCTGTGCTGACAGCTCAGAGCCTGGAGCCTGCTTCTGATTTTGTGTCTCCCTCTCTCTCTGCCCCTCCCCCACTCCCTCTCTGTCTTTCTCACTCAGAATTGAATGGACATTTAAAAAAATTTTACTAAATAAAAATTTTTAAAACCGGAATTTAAAAAACACATAAGAAAGGAACAAAGCAATTTTTATTCTATCCCATGACACCCCACCCCACCCACCAGAGTGAATGATTCAGAGGTCTGTGTTCTTTGGAGCTGAGAGATAATAGAAAATATATAATTGGTTTCTACCCTCCCTCCTCCCCCAGTGCTTGGCACAAAGCTCCTGAAACCCTTGTACTTTCCTGGGTGACAAGAGTGTCTATTGTTCTAATGAGGCGACTCTGGGTGGGTCCTTGGAGGACTCCAAAGTGGGGACTGGTCACCAGAAAGACCAAGCCTGATTGGAAGCTTGAAATTTTCACTCCCCATCCCCATCCTCCAGAGAGGGGCTGGAAATGGAGTTAATGATCCATCATGCCTGTGTGAGGAAACCTCCATAAAATCAGAAAAATGTGGGTTCATAAGCTTCCAGGTTGGTAAACAGAGGGTTGTGCCTGGACAAATCATGGAAGCTCCATGCCCCATCCCACATACCTCGTCCTACACATCTCTTCCAGTTGGATGTTCATCTGTATCCCTTACCATTTCCTTAATAAACTGGCAAGTGTAGGTGTTTCCCTGAGTTTTGTGAGCTGCTGTAGCAAATTATTCAAATCCAAAGGTGTAAGAGCTCAGGGGAAAGTCCAGTTGGTCGGACAGAAGTTGTGAGTAACCTGGGTGCCTACTTCTTGTGACCGGCATCTGAAGTCAAGGTGGGGGCAGTCTGGTGGGACTGAGCCCTTCACCTGCGGGATCTGATGCTGTCTCCAGGTTGGTAGTGTCAGAAATGAATTAAATTGTAAGACACCCATCTGGTAGCAAAGAAAGTTGCTTGGTGTGGAGTAAAACCCCACGCATTTGGTGACCAGAAGTGTCAGAAGTGAAGTGTTCTGTGTGAGTGTGGGAGTCGTGAGAGAGTAAAGATGTGCACCAAACCCACAGTGTTCTTCTCAGGCTTCGACTCAGGAGGGAGGACTGTGGGTTTTAACAATTCAGCTCACCTGAGAAGGATACCAGGAAAATCAAAAGCTCTTTAGAGTTTTTGGGGGTAAATCGCACATGGTATTATGACTTCCATCGTGTTACTTCTTCTACTCTTAGAGGTACACGAAGAGAAGCTACCAGAAGCAGCAGCTGAGCCCACAGAGGTAGGTCTAAAGGGAAAAATTTTTGTTGCATGCAAAAAAAGACACCTGAGGCCAAGAGACCTTTCCCTGACCCACAAATCACCATAGACTAGTGACTATTTAATAATGATCTTTAACGTCTCTACTCCTCTTTCCAATTTACAAAGTATAGTCACCTACCTGACCTCATGTGATGCTCATAGCAACCCTGGGAAGTAAGTGCTATTGTCCCCATTTTACATCTAAAGTAACTGGGGCTCAAGGAGTAGGTGACATGTGACATGAGCATATTTGTAATAATGTACAAACCCCTCTATCTGGTTTCACGTTCCCTGTTTTTAATTACCTGCTTTCAACGACATTCACATAACTTTTATTACAGCATATCATTATCATTGTTCTATGTCAATGTTATTGTTGTTAATCTCTTACTAATTTGTAAATTAGTATTATAATGCCTAATTTATAAGTTGAGCTTTATCATAGGCATGTATAGGGGAAAATCAAAGTTATTTATAGAGTATTATAGTATATCTATGGGTTCAGGCATCCACCGTGGGTCTTGGGCTGGGAAAGCCAGGGGATGGCACAAACCATGAATTAAGTAGGATTAAGGGCTACAAGGTGCAGAGAAGACTCTGGAAATCCTACACTTGTATCTGTCCTCAGTTGCCTATGAGGACATTCTCCCCAGTAGCTCCATGAATCTCTCTGGATGTCACAGAACCACCAGAAGTTGGGGCAAAAATGACATGGGAGATCATCAAGTCCAGCCCCTCAGTGCCCAGAAGAGGATGCTGAGGCCTGGAGGGAGAAAAGAAATGACTCCCACCTGACTCCTGGCCCAGGAGTGCTTACCCGGGGTGAGCTAGGAACAAAGCTGAGGCACCTTGCCTTTAACCCAGAAGAAGCAAAGAACCAACGGGGAACCATCAGACGCTGAGGAAGAAGCAGGGAGGAGGGGACACAGGAGAGGTATGCATGGGGTGCAGAGAGTCCCTTTTATGGTGCTCACATCTGGGCCTGTCCCATTGACTGCCCACATGACACTGCTCCAGGTGGGGACTCACACCCAGGACGCTGCCCAAACCCAGCCCACTCAGAGCCCTGTGGGGCTACACTGGCAGATGGTGACAGGGGAAGGTAAGATGCTGCTGTGCCCCAAGAAATAGAGCATTTAAGAATCTGCAGGTGCAACCAGAGTCTTCGATTATGTGTCCAGTGAGCCATTTGACTAGTTTCATTAATTGTCCAGAGTGCAAGAGTTGCTGCCTATGTGCCAGTGGTATGCTAAAAGCTTTGAATGTATTGGGTATCATTATCTCAGTTCACAGATGCAGAATTAAGGGCTTAGATAAATTTCCCAAGAGTAGCCTCCTGGTAAATGGTAAGATTCTAATCCCAGCCCGGCTGACTCTCAAAGCTGGCTCCTCACACTCTGAAGGAGTCTCAAGTCTCTGAGTGAGTGGGGTTACCCCCAGGGCCTGCCCCCCAGGACCCCACCATCTGGAGCAGATGCTATCCACTGACATGTGGCCAGGAGAAGGACAGCAAGGCAACAAGGGCTCGGACAAGGACAAGGCCCAGGGACCTCAGTCCTGGGTGCTCTGCAGACTCCAGGGACCAAGCAGTGGGGGAGGGGCTCCTATGGTCTCTGTAGACCTACCTCTCACACTCCTGTTGATCACAGGCCACCCCACAGGAGACAGCTATGGAGGAAGCACTTGTGCCTCCTGAGGAAAACCACTCTTCCCGGAAGTGTCTTGCCGGATCCTCCCCAGAGGCCTGAAAGGCAACTGGGATGTCTACCTCATTCTGCGGCTAAAGGAACACAGTCCGAGAGTCAGGTTGGCTTGACCAAAGCCACAGAGCTAGGGGGCATCCCAGGGCTCCCAACTCTCCATGAGCACCCTCACTGCTCAGCACAGAGTCCCTCAGGGTTTTGGATCATGCCAATAGAACAGTGTCTCCCAGTCACCAGCAGGACTGCAGAACCACTGAGGTCACGCTACCCGCTTGCTAAGAATCATCCCCCTACCTCCGCCGAGTGAGGAGAGCCTGGATTATTCAACCAGCACCCATCCCAGCACTCTGGCGCTCCTGGGGAGTGCTTCTCAGGCCACCGTGGGGTCCTTTCAATTCCCCCTAAACTGCTCTTCCTGGCTCTCACAGTATATCAGGAGCACCAGGGGACTCCGTGATGTCCAGGCTTCCTGGCTGTCCTCTTTTTCCGACTTTGCACGCGTGCACACACACACACCCCAAATAAATCTGAGCTTCGTTTTTAGGAAACATCTCTGCATCCTCTACATGTCATCCCATCTACCCTCCTCCATCAGACCCTCCTTCTGCGGGGATTTCAAATGACTTTATTCCAAGATATTTTCTGCAAACAAAATTGTATGCAGGAGCCAGAGGTATTGTTAACCCCAAGGATAAAACTTCCAGTCATTTTCCCAGCAAAAGATGGGTTTACCTGGGAGTAACAGAGCTTGTAATCATGGACAAGCCAGCTACAAAAGAACCCTAGGCAAGTTTGAGAAACTAAGGAGAGAACTGCTCATATAAAGAAGAAAGTGGGGAGGTGGGTGGGGCTGTTGTAAACCAAAAGGCCCATGGGAGTAAAATAGTGGCTTCTCATTGGCTGAGCTGTGACAGTCCCATATTGGCTGGGCTGTTGGGAGTGGAGGTGATGTGATTTGAAATGTAGAGCTGATGGCTAAGAAAGAACTCTTGCCATGTCTTCCACGCACAAAAGTGGTTTTCTTAAAACACAGGAACAGGCCCATGGGCAGAAAGAGCTGCACTGGGGCTGTGAGGAGAGACTGATTATATAAGATTTTTTTTCTATCCTGTAGGAGAGTAGAATGGCATTGGGGTCCCAGAAAATTGAATCTATAGGTTTTGGGAAGTTGGGCTATTGGTAAAATTGCAAATCATTAAGTAATCATTAGGACAGTTGTAAACTGACAGAGTCTTGTGTCCTGCATGACTACGATCTCTATCAGTTAACCCTTTGTTATCCCTTTCCCTTGTACTTGGGAACCCAGGAGTCCTCAAGGAATGTCACACACACCCCACCTGGGGGAGAGGGGGGTTGTTAGCTTATGCTTTGCTCTCAGTTTGCCTTTGTTTCCCACCTCAGAGGGAAAAGGTCCTCATCCTGCAGGGATTAAGTAGTATCTACCTGCAAGGGGTGTCTCTTCCCATTGGGTCTGCAACTGATCAGGGTGCTGGGTGGGAGAACACCCCTGCCCACATCCCAACTCCATTCTGAAGTTCTCTGTTTATTAATTTTCACAGTATCAAACTAAAAAGCAGAACTGCTTTGGGGCACCTAGATTTCAGCTCAGGTCATGATCTCGCAGCTCATGGGATCGAGCCCCACATCTAGCTCTGCCCTGAGCTAGTGCCTCCTTGGGATTCTCTCTCTCTCTCTCTCTCTCTCTCCCTCTCTCTCTCTCTCTCTGACCCCGCCCCCTCTTAAATTAAAAAACAAACCTTAAGCAGTGGTGCTTTGGGAAAGGGAGGGATGGGGACAATAGCAGCCGCCTCCACAGCATCCTGGTTAGAGCACAGATCCCAGCCCTGCCTGCCATGGGACTGGATGTGAGAAACAAAGGCAAAAGGAAATGTAGATAAAATCAGATTAAATTTCCTTGTAACCAGCAGTCCATTGACAATACTTGAGGCAGGCAGAGTAGAACTCCCAATCTTAATGTTAATGCTTTCCTAGAGGGAAAAACAACCTAAGCTTGACAATATCAAGGTCTCCAGTATCCTGTGAGTCTTCTTTAGCACATGAAAGTCCTTTGGGAAACTTCCTTTGTCTTTGCCTCCCCCAACCCCCAAGTATATAAATCAATTGTTCCCCACAATCCCTGTGCAACTCTCTCTGCCCACATATGCCCCCATGCTTTAATAAATCATTTTTTGTGACACCTGAGTGGCTCAGTCAAACATCTGACTCTTGATACCAGCTCAGGTCATGAGATTGATCCCTGTGTCAGGCTCTGCACTGATAGCATGGAGCCTATTTGGAATTCTCTCTCTCTCTCTCTCTCTCTCTCTCTCTCTCTCTCTCTCTCTCTCTCTCTCCTTCTCAAAAATAAATAAACAACCCTTAAAAAAACACCTTTTTGCAACCAAAATGTCTCAAAAATTCTTTCTTGACCATTTGGTCTCAAACTGCACTTCACTTCATGTGATTTGCTCTCTCCAGCAAAGAATGTTTTTCCCTCTAGCAAAGCATTAACAGAAAGATGGTAGGAACTTCCTGGAGGAATATCATACTCTATCTCAGGTATTTGTCCAAGAGCTGAGAGTTATAAGGAAATGTAATTTTATCTATATTTCTTTTTGCCTTTGTTCCCCACATCATGACTGCCAGATGAAACTTCACACCATGAAGAGGGGATTGGGGATTCTCTATTGTGATACTGAGGCTATGTCTCCTTTTAGTTAGTTAGAAGAGCTGAGGCCACTTGGGAAGAATCAGTCGGCCCCACCCAAGACCTCGCGGTTTAAAGTCTTTAAGGGTGAGACCCAGGAACCTACATTTTAGCAACTTCCATAGGTGAATTTATGCAAGGGGAAAACAACAAGCAGTTTACATGATGGGCTTCCCGAGGGAAGTATCCAGCTAATTAGGGCATTACTCAGCAACACCTGCACCAGGGCCTGTGCTGTCTGCTGCCGCAGGAAGAGAGATGTTGGCTTTCTCTGCAAGGATGGTACACCTGCATCTCTCCAGCCTCTTCTCCGCCTCTTCCCTTCCAGTGATACTGAGATCCTATGGTCTTCTGATCACACCCTGTCCTCTTGTTGATGTGGTTTGAAGTGTTGAGGTTCAGAGCTGGCAGTCCAGAAAGAATTCTTGAGACATCTTCAGTGCAAAAGGGTGGTTTTATTAAAGCATGTGGACAGGACCCGTGGGCAGAAAGAGCTGCACTGAAGTTGTTAAGAGTGACTCATTATATACCTTCGGTTGGAAGAGAGTTAAGGAATTTTGGAAATGTGGTTTCCACGACCTTGATGGGCTAGCTATTGTTAGAGAAAGGTCATTTATTATCGTTTAGTAAAAGTTCAGACACAAGACCCTTCAGTGTGTCTCAGGGGGCCAGCCATGTGCTTGGAGGATGATTGCTAACATATATCTTTGGGGGTACAGATAATAAAGCTTCCAAATGAAGTTTTATCTGTTAAAGTAAACTTACAGGATGCTGGGGGGTTGGGATAATGTTAAGCTAAGGTTGTCTTTTGCCCTGAGCAAAGTGTCATCATTGAGGCAATTGAATTCCTAGAAGAAGGTCACTCTGCCTGTCTCAAGGACTTGTCAGGGGGCGGTAGGCAGTAAGTGTAAGAAATGAGCCCACTGACCCAATGAAAGGAGAACCATGGAGACTCGGAGCACAATGAAGTGAGACTTTAACTCAACACCCTCGCAGGATCCGGTGTCTGACGGACAGGCACACTCAGGCCAATGACAGCAGGCCGTTTATTTCCTAGCACGAAGTCCCTTCCCTGGTTCCTCATTGGCTGAGTACTGGAGAGATTACAGCCTTACCCAGAGGTTGCCTATGCCCATATAAGGCAAAAAGTACTCTGATTGGAACAAATGTACATTCCTTGAGGGGACATAGAGACTTCAGTTCTTTGGCTCATACTCATTGCAACGTCCATGAGAATAAGCCCTCAAAACGGAGAGGGGAAGAACCAGGAAGTGAAGTGTCTAAGGATTTGGGACTCCATTGTGGTGGTAGATTGGGGGCGGGGGGAGGAGGTGAGCAATGGACTTGACCCAAACTCCTCTGAAAATTAATTTTAACCCTAAATTCCTGTGCCCTATTGAGTGCAGCAGACTGCCAGCTCCTTTTGACACCTGTAGGAATATTGAACCAAAAATCCAAGAGCTATATGCCAGCTTCTGGCTTCAAGGAGCTCACACCTCTGGGAGGAGACAAATAAAACAGAAAAACATAACACAGCATGAGTAATCCTAAAGCCAGTCTGGGCACAAGTTATAGAAAGAACATGACCTGTGGAAATCAGCAATGGAGCCAGAAGAATGAGTAGAAGATTTGTGAGGTTTGAAATCTGGTAACTCTGGCAATCACTTGTCTAAATATTCCAGCCATGTATCAGTTGTCGTGCTCATAACTGGAAAGAGAATTGTAGATTTTTACTGGAGCTGGAGAGTTAAAAAGCATGCAGTGCCCCACAGATAGCCATAGTGCTGCCCACAGAGATTCCTGAGGAACCAAAAGCAGGAGGTTGAACTTTGCATTCTCGAGATTTCCTGGGAGGAACAGCCACTGCTTCCCACGTGGAACATCTTCCTTTCCTTGGAAGACCAGCATTTGCCTTAATATGATTAACCTCCTGCAAGCTGCCTGGAAACCCAAACCTCTGAAAGCCTCACCTAGCTCTTGTCCAACTAGCTCTACCTTCCTGGATCCCACCCAAGTTTCAGTGCTTGCATATACAAGTATCCATTTCTGTGGATGATCCTTCTTGACTCCTAATTATCCTGGTATTGGGTTCTGACTTATAAATCAGTAAGCAATCAATAAGCAACTACTCTGTGCCAGGTAAGCTGCCAGGTGTTAGAAGCCAGAGGTGCACAGTCCCCAACCTCTAGAATCTCATAGTCTAGAAGAGATCAGGTGAAACGAGTAACTGTTATGGATGCTAGAAATGCAATTAAGCATAAGGCACAGCACAAACACAACAGAGGACATTGTCACATTCTTGGCATCACCTCCAAATAGAATCACTATAGAGAAGATAATGTAGCTCAGAACTGAAACAAAGTATTCCTGGACAGATTAGGCTGGGGACGGGGTGGGGGGTGATTTAGGCAGTAGAAACAAAGCAGGCAAATATGATGGAAGCAGGAAACAGCGTGGAGTGTTGGGAGGATCTGCAAGTTCTTGGGTATTTACAGTTTCCCAAGTTCCTTTCATTTGTTTATTCGTCTGAAGTTTTTTCCCCCCCTTAATCTTCATTTATAAGGCTTTCCTTCTGTGTCTGGTAACCCTTGGCAGTCTGCCCCTACTTACCAGTGAAACACCAAACCCTGGTGGGAAGCCCTGTCTAAGAAGGCAGAGTCTGGTACCCAGGGATCTTCATCATGGTACAACCCAACTCAATTGCTGTATGGAGGGCTGTGACACTGTGGGATTGTTACTTTGTTTTGTTCTGTTTTGTTTTGTTTTTTTGAGAAATAGAGCAATGGAAGATCTCTTATTCATCATGTGAACAAAAATACAGAATATATGTATCAATTAATTTTCCCCTAAAGAGAGTATACTTTGTATTTAGAGAAACAAAAGATTAGTTGTCAGGAGTTGCTTTTGGAGAAAGATCAATCAGCACCTTATCAATCGTCGGATACTGATACCAGGACCATCACCTTCCTCACGCATTAACCTTTGTACTTCTAGCTCCTTTAACCAGAAATCAGCCTTTTCAGCTTCAATTTGAAGAATAGCCATTGTTTTTTTTTTTTCATAATTCTTTTCTAGGTCATCAAAGAAAGTTCAGGAAATCCATATTGATATAGTAGGCTTGAAGTATTCCCAGTGTTCTGAGATATAGCCTTTTGGAATTTCCGCTAACTCAGCTTCACCAATGAATATATTCACCAGAGTTATGCCAATTGCTACTAGAATCCCAGTCAACAAAATGTAGAATTTCATTAAACTCAAAAAATGCCTGCCATAGGATCCAGATGGTTTAATGATAAACAGTCTTTTCCCACAATCTCCACTGGGTCACACAGTTACAACAGTCTTCCAAAAGCCCGGGGAGAGGAAGCCCCTGAATCCAAGTCGAGCGCCAAGCCGGCAGCCTTGAGAGAGAGTGGCCTTGAGAGAGCGGCACTGCGGTGACTGAAGCCCACGCAGTAAACTCAGAGCCACCATGGCCACTACAGGCAATTTGACATCGTGGTTTATAATCAGAAACGTATATATTTGGTCTTCCTCGCACTTCATGACACGGAGCTCCTAAAACCCTTGAATTTCCTAAGTGTAAGAGTCATTAAAGTGTCTTGACATTCATAATAAACCCTTTCAACCACAATAGGATTTATGTTAATAAGGTGACTTTTGGAAAGCCCCTAAAGATGGGAGCTGGTTGCCATGGAAAACAACCATCTGACTGGAAAGTTGAAACTTTTAGTCCCACACTCACCAACCTCCAGGGAGGGGAGAGGGGCTGAAGGTTGAATTGATTGCCAATAGCCAGTAACTTAACGAATCATGACTGTGATAAAGCCTCCATAAAAACCCAAAATGACAGGGCTCAGGGAGCTTCTGGGCTGGTGAGCTCATGGAGATTCAGGGAGAGTGATGCCCCCAGAGGGACATGGAAGCTCTGTGCTCCTTCCCATGAACCTCATCCAATACATCTCTTCCATATAGCTGTTCCTTTTATAATAAATGGTGATCTGGTAAGTGAACTGCTTCTCTGAGTTCTACAAGTTACTCAGGCAAACTAATTGAACCCAAAGAGGGGAATGTGGGAACCTTCAATCTATAGCCAGTGGGTCAGAAGCACAGGTGACAGCCTGGACTTTCAAATAGTCTAAAGTTGGGGGAGGGGACAGTCCTGTGAGACCAATTCCTTAATCTGTGAGGTCTGACCCTGTCTCCAGGAAAGTAGTATCAGAATTGAGTTGAGTTGTAGGACATCCAGCCGGTGTCCAAGAATTTCTTGGTGGTATGAAAAAGCACACATCAGAAGGGCCATGTTGGGATGGTCAGTTTCCCCATAAATGATCCTCCAATCTTCAGGCTGAAGGGAGCAGCCAGGCTGTTAATGTTCTTGAAGGGGAGGGGAGGAAGGGTCCAAGACTGTCTTGCATCCAATATACAGACTTTTACCTAATCCCCCATTTCCAGGGCCACATCCCTGCCCTCCCCTCTGTTTGGGGGTCCTCATTTAGAGTCTGCAAGGGGTCCGGGGGGCGCCTGGGTGCCTCAGTCAGTTAAGCGTCCAACTTCAGCCCAGGTCATGATCCCACATTTCATGGGTTCGAGACCTGCATCAGGCTCTGTGCTGACAGCTTGGAGCTTGGAGTCCGCTTTGGATTCGGTGTCTCCCTCTCTGTGCCCTTCTCCTGCTTGTGCTCTGTCGCTCTGTCTCCCAAAAATACATAGACATTAAAAACAATTTTTTTTTAAAAAGAGTCTGCTAGGATAGGGGAGTAAGGTCATTTGTCTTCGGAGATAGAAGAGGAGATTGGACTCCACCTGCCTTCTCTTCATCAGTGAAGTGTCTGCACCAAAGTCAGATTCCAGGTTCAAATCCTGTTCTGCCATTCACAAAATGTTTCACTTTGGACACATTACTAACCCCAGGAAGGTGCAAAATGAAAATGAAAATAGTATCTAGCCTATAGCACTGTTCTGAAGATAATATAGCACAATGAATATGGAATGCTTGGAGGAGCAACTGACACATACCAAACCTTCGATAAATATTTGATCTCTTTCTAGATATATCTCTTCCCCAGCCTCGTATATGCTCTCCCTCTGCCCTTCTTTCCCTTTCCAATCCCATTTTCCATTCCTCAGTCACAGTGAACTTTTTAAAACATAAATCTAACCAGTCAAGTCCATCCTGGTTTATTTGGAACTGAGGAGTTTCCCAGACACAGGACTTTTAATTGCTGAAGTCTGAATGTCCCTGGCAAACCAGGATTAGTTGGTCACCCAAGTCACTCTCTTACATAGGAAGATGTACAGTCTTCCCACTTCGTTTTGAGTAAAGTACAAACATCCGGCTGTTCAAAGTCCCGGGTACTCGGAGCCCTGCCCTCCAGGCTGTCTGCTCTGGGCTCCTTCTGGCTCCTCCATGGCAGACCACCACAGAACTTCCCCCATGCTCTTCCATCTGCCCAGAACTCGCCCCGCTTCCTCCTACCTGGCTACATTGTGCTTTAGGTATCTGTCAGGAAGGCCTTCCCTGAGCCCTCAGATAGGGTCACGTGCCCTGTGGCAGAGACTCCTCAGAAGAATGTGTCTACAAGAAAAGCATCTCTACAGGGCCTGCCCCTCAGTAAGATCAAAGTGGATCTCTGCTGAATCAACCAAGTCGTTCAAAGTAAACAGTCCTTCATTATCTGCTGACACTTGCTGATGACTAACCAGCAGCCGGCTGAGATGAAGACTCTGCCTGTGACACCAGTTTAAGAAAGGAGCTGGGGGGAGAACTGGGAGTCCAGGGAACAACTCTCCTCCTCCTCCATCTACACCAGAAACAGGGCTCCAGAGAAACCACTACCAGTCCTAGCATTTCTTAAAATCCTCCCCATCCTGGGAATTAGGAACCTTGCCCTCCACACCCCTGCTCTCAGCCCAGGATTTGGGCTACACCTGTCTTAGCAAAGGTACTTGGAAATTGTTCCGTGGCAGGTTAGTCTCGGACGTTGGCATCCATGAAGGGCAAGTCCTGCGATTTTACTGCCCAAACTTGCCTTGGCACAATCTGCTACTGTGCCAACCTCAGCCTCTTCTTCCCTCTACCTTCTACCTCCCACCCAGGCCTTGCTCAAGCCACCCCAGAACCCAGCAATACTTTCCCCCATCCCAAATTCTGCCCACTCCAGGAGCTCTACCCCTGGGGCTTAGTCCCCTCACTTAGACTGGGGGCTCCCTGAGGGGCTCTCCCATCTGTGACCTTCTCTCTAGATCTTGGTTCACACCTCCAGCCACAAAATGCAGAAGAAAGGACAGGTGTGCCTTTGTCCTGGCTCCTCAGAGATTAAAGGCTGGAAAAGCAAGGAGTAGGGGGATTCCATTACACCAGCAATGAAAGGAAACAAGCAGGGCCAGCTTTAAGTGCTGCTGAGCTAGCATGTCACAGAAGTTTCCTTCTGCCTTCTGATCAGGGGTTTGACCTGAGCTCCAACTCCCAGGCTCTCGTGGGAGCGACAGTGGGCATGACCTTTTGAGACCGGTTGAGGGTGTCCAGAAACTAGTGCCCATCACAGCAGACCTTATCCAAGGCCATCCACCTGGTTTTATCCACAGTGCCTCTCAAGGTAGCACAAGAAAGAGAAATGGCATTATTTACTCAAGCTTACTACATGTTCCGAATATTATGAGGCCCACATGTGTTACCAGACTGAATGAGGCCCAAACTCTATGAGCAGCTATCTGAGAAGTAGGGGAATGCTAAGGGACGAAACTGACGCAGAGGTCTGGAGCAGTGTTCCCAGGTTCTGGGATGCATGCAGATTTCTCTGCTTCCCCATCCCCATTCTCCCAGGGGAGGCCTGAGCAATCAGACGGTGGTTTCAGGTGACTTTTCCTTCTGCCTGACCTTTTTAATTCTAGACAGTCACACCCCAGTTTATGTTTTGATCAAATGTGAACTTCATTTTGGGGAATATTTTGGTACTAGCATGGGATCTCCAAAGTGTTAACATAAGAATAGCAACCCAGAATTTAAAAGAAAAATTCAGGCAAAAAGACCAGATCTACAGTATTAGAGCGGAGCATCAAAGGATCTTTTAGGGAAGTTTACCAAAAAGAGAAAGAGAGAGAGGCCTTGTATCTGCCTCTGTGAGCCCTGGTCCAGAATTTTGCATGATGGCACTTCTGGGTTGTGTTTTCATGGCCGTGCCTCTCACCAAGGCAGCCAGAGACGCTGGCGTGTCCACCAACCCCCAACATAGTGCATCTCAGACTGGTTACCGGGCGGGGGGGGGGGGGGGGTCAGCCCACGCTGGCTCCTTTAAAAAGCAGTACTGGAAGAAGCAATGGGGAGAGTCACTTTGCAGTTAAGGCACCGCCATCTAGATGGGCTGTAGGACTGGGTGAGGTTGTCAGAAATCCCCTGTCTGGGCCTGTTGAACTGGTCACTCTGCATCTGTGTAAGAAAAGCCGACCTGGAGCTACGGAATCTTATGTTAATTCTGCTCTTTGCTTATAGCTGAATATAAATAAAAACTGTAAGGTTAAAATGGGCAGAGTAAAAAGTTACAATGTCAAGAGACTGGGGAAAAAGAGAACAGAGGACCCTTTATTACAGAGTCAGAGATAAATGTAAAAGGCCTTTAGTGGGAGCGCTCTCCGGTGAGGTTCCCTGGTCCCGACAGGATGGGCCAGGGGAGTCGCGACCGGTTTGGGAGGGCAAGGTGTTTTATGGGTGAAAGAGTTCCGGCCTTGATCTCGGCTGGGCAGACTGCCAAGCAGGGCATCTTTGGACCGTGGCGGGGTGGGCTTGGTTGTTTCCTTTATCGGGGTGAGGGGAGGCTGGAACTCCGTGATTGGCTGTTTTTCAAACGGGGTGGGACCTTCCAGGTCTGCGGGTGGGGTTGTCGGTGCACGGAGCCCCTCCCCCCCCCCCAGCAAGGTTGGCATCTCAAGGTAACTCTTACAAGAACATTGTGTGGATGACAATGAAATAAAATAAAGTAAATTCCAGCTGGGTTAACAACTTAAATAGCTTTTAGAAGAAAACACAGGAAAAGATCTTTATGACCTCAGGGTAGTGAAGATTTTCTTAAGCAAAGAGAACGAGAACGTACACCAGAAAAGACTTGACTACATTTAAATTTAAAATGTATGTTCATCAAAAGACACCATTAATAAAACATATAATCCATAGAATAGGAGAAAATATTTGTTACACATATAACTGGCAAAGGTATAGTATCCAAAATATAGGAAGAATTCAGATAAATTAACATGAAAAGACAACAATGCAAAAGAAAATGTCTAAAGGGTAAGAACAAGCAGTTGACAGAAGAAGAATGATGGAAAAGCAAGTGTTGAGTAATCACTGAGATGCAGGGTCAGGAAGAACACTAACCTGACAATTAGGACTTTGAGCAACAGAAACTCATAAGCTGCTGGTGGGAATATAAATTCATATAATCTCTGTGGGGGGGGGGAATTCAGCAATACCACATATAGTCAGAAATACATGTTCCCTGTTGATATTTATGGGATTGCTCTTTGTAACAGCAAAAAAAGAAAACGGTCTACCTGGTAAGAGATAGGAATAAATAAATAAATTTCACGGAATTCACAAGGTGAAATAATACACCTGTGTTTAAAAAATTAGTAACGTAGCACAATGCATATCAACATGACTCTCACAAAGATAATGCTAAACATAGATAAATCAAGTTTCAGAAGTATAAAACTTGAAACAAACGAAACTAAATACACAAAGGGGACAATACACATCAACTTCAGGATGTCAATTTTTCTGAGTGTAGGGGAGGGCATTGGGAGTCAAGAGGATTCAATTTTATTTGTAATGGTTTATACAGTTATTTTAATTGTGGTAAAACACATATGAAATTTGCCATTTTTAAGGGTACGATTCAGTGATAGGAAGTGCATATATAATGTTGTGCAACCATTACCATCATTCATCCCCAAAACTCTTTTCAGCTTGCAAACTGAAACCCTGCCCACTAAACACTCACTGCTCCCTCCAACCCCCAGGCCCCGGTGTCTGCCCCGTCTACCTTCTGTCTCTATGAGACTGACAACTCTAGGGACCTCATATAAGTGGAATCACACAATGTCTGTCTTTTTGTGACTGGCTTATGTCACTTAACATGACATCCTGAGGGGCACCCAGGTGACTCAGTTGGTTAAGCGTCCAGCTTCAGCTCAGGTCATGATCTCACTGTTCGTGGGTTCAAGCCCTGCGTCGGGTTCTGTGCTGACAGCTAGCTCAGAGCCTGGAGGCTGCTTCGGATTCTGTATCTCCCTCTCTCTCTCTGATCCTCCCCTGCTCTCAATATCTCTCTCTGTCTCTCAAAAAATAAATTAAAAACATTTTTTTTTAATTTATAATAATTTTAAAAAAACATAACATCCTGAATGTCCTGTGACATTCATCAGTGCCGTAGCACGGATGACAAGATTCTTCATTCTTAAGGCTGAATAATATTCCATTGTATGTGTGTATCACATTTTGTTTGTTCATTCTTCTGTTCATGAACACTTGAGTTGCTTCCACTTGTTGTCCTTTGCAAAGAATGCTGCTTTGAACATAGATGTATGAATATCTCTTTGAGACTCTGCTTTTAATTATTTTCAATATCTGCCCAGAAACGGTTTGCTAGATCATATGATAATTCTATGTTTAATTTGTTGAGGAACCACCACACTAGTTTCCACAGCACCTGCACCATTTTATGTTCCCACCAACAGTGCACAAGAGTTCCAATTTCTCCTCTTCCTCACCAACATTTTATTTCTTCAGGTTATACATTATATACAATTATATATTGCAACCCTAAAGGTGAAATGTCATTTTTTATTGGCATTTCCATAAAAATAAGTGACATGGAACATCTTTTTTTTATGTTTTTTATTTATTTTTTTAGAGACAGAGACAGCACGAGCAGGGGATGGTCAGAGAGAGAGGGAGATACAGAATCCGAAGCAGGATCCAGGCTCTGAGCTAGCTGTCAGCACAGAGCCTGATGCGGGGCTCGAACCCACGAACTGTGGGATCATGACCTGAGCCGAATCCAGACGCTTAACAGACTGAGCCACCCAGGTGCCCCATGGAACATCTTTTTATGTGCTTCTTGACCATTTGTATATTTTCCTTGGAGAAATGTCTATTCTAGTCCTTTGCCCATTTAAAAAAAATTTTTTTTAACATTTATTCATTTTTGAGGGGGGAGCACAGAGAGAGAGAGAGACACAGAATCTGAAGCAGACTTCAGGCTCTGAGCCCGATGCAGGGCTCAAACCCATGAACCACAAGATCATGACCTGAGCCAAAGTCAGACACTTCACCGACTGAGCCACCCAGGTGTCCTCTTTGCCCATTTTTTATTTTTTTTTCAATTTTAGATATTTTTTATAATAGTTTATTGTCAAATTGGTTTCCATATAACACCCAGTGCTTCTCCCCACAAGTGCCCCCCACCATGACCATCACCCCCTCCCTCCCCCTCCCCTTTCAGTCCATGGTTCATCTTCAATATTCAGTAGTCTCCCTTGATCTGTGTCCCTCACTCTCCCCCACTCTCTTTCCCCCTTCCTCACCCCATGGTCCCCTGCCAGGTCACTCCTGTTAGACCTATGAATGCAAACATATGGTATCTATCCTTCTCTGCCTGACTTATTTCGCTTAGCATGGCACCCTCAAGGTCCATCCACTTTCCTACAAATGGCCATATGTCGTTCTTTCTCATTGCCGTCTAGTACTCCATTGTATAGTTTTTTAATCAGATTGTTTGCTTTTTGTTACTGCTGAGTCGTAGAAGTTCTTTTGTATTCTGGATATTAACCCCTTAAGAGATGTGATTTGCAAATGTTGTTTTCTCCCATTTCATGGTTTACCTTTTCACTCTCTTGATTGTGTCCTTTGATGCACAGAAGTTTTATTTTGATGGAGTCCAACTTATCTATTTTTTCTTTTGTTGCCTGAGCTTTGAGTGTCATATCCAAGAAATCATTGCCTATCCAATGTCACAAAACTTTCCCCCTATGTTGTCTTATAAGAGTTTTAAAGTTTTAGCTCTTACATTTAGGTCTTTGATGATGGTTACATCTTAAGCTGGTGAGTAATTGGCCATTCATTGTATAATTTTTTATATTGTTCCAGCATGGTATGTGAACAGGTGTAGGTCCTCTTCTGCTCCACCTGCATTTCTAAGACCATATGAGATGAGGTCTGGTCAAGCTTTTCTTGCCATGGTCTCTGTTCTGCTACCTAGGAATCTCCTTCTGTATATCTTATTAAAGCTGTAGCCATCTTCTCTGTCTCTTAGATAAGAGCAAATAACAAACAAAAATCATCTCAAGAATGGGGGTCCTTGCGGGGGACCAGCCCACGCACCAGAGTCTAAGGGTCCCTGAGTAGGGGGTTGGTGTCGGCGCAATATCTATAAGAAAGGAGACAGACAAAGTGAATGGTGGCAAGATTGCACTTTACTGTGATGCTTAGGATCTTTATATACCATAGGTTATTACATCATTTTTCTAATGATTACATTGTTTGTAACTTCCAGAAAAAAATTATTATTTCCATGGTAGCGAAAACAGAAAATCAAAACAGAAACGAGGTACACTACAGAAGATCAAAAAACATAATTCATCACTCAAAATACATCAGCAGGGGGTTGTTTTATGTATATAGTAACATTATTAACCGAAGCTTATGACAAGGCTATTTTTTCTTAAAGGTGAACATGATGATTTACCGGTAAAGTGCCCCTGACCAGGAAGGGAGTTTCAATCTGAAAATTTGCCCACTCACTGAAACTAATTAAAGGTCATAGAAAACTAACTCCAGTCTCTAATCCATCATGATCAAGAGGTCATGCGCACATTCTCTAAAACAAAGGAAAGCAGGACCCAACAAGCCATATGACACTGTACGCTCAGTCTCCCAGGAGAGCGACTCAATCCCGATCCTCAACTGAGGGACCTCACTTGCACCAGGGTCACACTTTCCAGACAAGCTGGAGATCTGCGCGTTCCTCTTGGTGACTTACAGCGGGATCTCAACAGGTCTTTTGGCAGAATGGGCTCCTACAGGTCTTGGGGCGCCTGGGTGGCTCAGTCGGTTAAGCGTCCAGCTTCAGATCAGGTCATGATCTCATGGTTCGTGGGTTCAAGCCCCGGGTCGGGCTGTGTGCTGACAGCTCAGAGCCTGGAACCTGCTTCGGATTCTGTGTCTCCCTCTCTCTCTGATCCTCCCCTGCTCGTGCTGTCTCTCTCTGCCTCTCAAAAACAAATAAAAGACAGAAAAAAAATTTTTTTAAAGAATAGGGGTCTTTGCCCCATCCAAGTGCTAACCACCCAGAATACCAACAACACTGAGGTGGAAGCCCTCCTAGGAGTAAAAGAGACAACCAGACATGTGTATGGTAGACTGACATTCCCCTCCAGCACCCTCCTCTCTTGAGTCTTCTGTACTACTCCTGGCCCTAGAGTCACCAGGAAAGAATAAATTCAGACAGAGTTGGGCCTCCTCATGCAACAGCTTGAATATAGTATGGAAATTATAAGAAAGTTCTCAAAAGCTCACACACCCTGGAGGGAAGCCCTCCTGTGTCAGTGTCTTTACTGTATTCAAATCACATGTCCTGGGGCACCAGGGTGGGTCAGTCAGCAGAGCATCTGGCTCTTGATTTCAACTCAGATTATGACCCCAGGATCGATCTCTCTCTCTCTCTCTCTCTCTCTCTCTCTCTCTCCAGCTTGTGCTCTTGCACGCGCTCTCTCTCTCTCAAATAAAAAATAAAAAATAAATCACATATCCCAAATGCCAGGCTTACAGTGCAAGGTCTTTGTGTGATGGAAAGGCATGGGAGATTCTGTCCCCATGCTGAAGAAACAACGCAGCTGAGGAGGCCGGGATGTGGACTCCCATGGTAAATAGCACCAGCCTTGGGAGCCAAACAAACACAAGCTTGACTTCTGGTTCTTTTGCCTCCTAGCTATGTGGCCAAGTTACTTCTCTGAGTCTGGCGTCCTCACCTGTAAAATGAGGTTAATAAAATGGATTTCACACCAGGTGCCTGTCCGGCTCAGTCAGTGGACTACGTGACTCTTGATCTAAGGGCTGTGGATTTAAGCCCTACCTTGGGTATAGAGATTGCTTAACAATGAAATGTTTTTTTAAATAAAAAATAAAATGGACTTTGCAGAGTTATTAAAGATTAAATAAGACAACATTTACCAAGTAGTTAGCATGAAAAATGGGGGGGGGGCCCTCGGAAGCTCAGTCAGTTAAGCATCTGACCTCAGCTCAGATCACTATCTCATGGTTTGTGGGTTTGAGCACCACCTCGAGCTCTGTGCTGGAGACCGGAGCCTGCTTCAGATTCTGTGTCTCCCTCTCTCTCTCTGTCCCTTCCCCTCTCATGCTCTGTCCATCTCTCTTTCTCAAAAATGAATCAACATTTTTAAAAAAAGTGGTTAGCATGGTGCCTGGCACAGAGAGAGTCCTCCTTGAGGGGTCTGCTGTGTGCTGGAGCTGGAGGTGATAGTAGCAACAATGGTGGAATGGTGTGATACCATGAGACCTTCATTCAATTCCATCCGCATTTAACCAGGAGAGAGAGAGAGAGAGAGAGAGAGAGAATATTAAAGTAGTCCTACAGACTTGATCCAGGTGTGAAATAGGATCCATTTGGCTCACATGCTGGGTCATCTCCGGCACTGAGGATGACATTAGTGATAAAAAAAAAAAAATGTCTGTCATACAACATGGCACCTCAGCCCAAACCAAGCGCCTCATCTGGGCCTTATCTGAGGACACAGCCACCCTTCCCAACAACTGAAGAGCGTGGCGGTGTTAGCCGTGTTGAGACACGGTATGCAGCCTTCAGTGGCGCAGCACCCCAGGGGGTTTTCAAAGATACAAATAGGCAATGCTTATCCTTCTGTTTACTTTGTGCCAGGCACTCTTCTAAGGGCTTTACGCATGGACTCATGAGATCCTCACAACAAATTTAAGAGGTAGGAAACACTCCCACTTCACAGATGTGGAAACTTGCCAGAGTCCAGCTCCAGCAGGTCCAGGGGTCCCTGAAGGATGGACGGTGGCAGCGAAGGGAGCGAGAGAGCCTCGAGTTTCCTTCTGATCACCAGGCAGCCATCTCTGCTCTGACTGTTTTGGTGTCTTTGTTTATAGGTCAAGCAATAACATGACATCAGAAAAAAGAGTTTTTTACAGTGGCTAACTCTTTGTGACAAGATGCTGTGATCAGCGGAAGTGGACAGAAACAGGTTTTACAGAAGTATTTTTGTAGAACCACCCCCTTCACTCTTCATGCCAGTCCCCCAGAACAAGAAAGTAACAAACTTACCTTATTTTGCATGGGTTGCTTTCTTGCCAATATTTAAGACTTTGGGGCCTTCTGTGCATTGGCCTCACCTGGGTTTCTATTTTCTTATCCATCCTCATAACTGAAGTCAGTACAAGGGAGGGTATTTGTAGAATGTGGACCTTGGGAAGGGACTATGTTCTGTCTTTGTTTTCTATTTCTTATCTCCAAATTAGGCTCCTTTTCTCCAGGTCAGACTTAAATGCAACTCTTGTGTTTTTAACCCCTTTATAGTCTATGTTTTGAATCTACAGGGGCCTTTTGGAAGAGTCTTTTGACGAACATCTACAGTGCTTTGATCTACAATCTCCTTTGTAGGGGTAGGAATATGTTTTTTCTCATGAGGTATCTGTGTGGGGAACATCAGTCTGACTTGGAACACGGTGAGGCCTAGTCAATAACAGCAGTCCGTTCCCAATATGAGCCAGTAGTGGAAGGAGATACCGGTTTCGCTTCGTGGCAGGAGCTGTGCAAACGTCTGCCATGTCCTCATTGTGACTGTGTCGTCCAGCGAGGCCAATGCAGCTCCCAGCAGAAACTGAGGCACAGTGGGCTTAGGTAACTTTCCCAGGATCACACAGGTAGTAAATGGCAGAGGCTGGATTTGAATTTAGGTGGTCTAGCCCTAGAGTCCATGCCCTTAATTGCTGGACTCTTCTATTTTAAATATGCTTATTTTTCTGTCTCATGCTAGCCATTTTGTAAGCCATGACTCTACAGTATCAGAGGCAGGCGTGGGAGGCAGAATATAAATCATAATCAGAGAGTTCAAGAGTATGAAGGGGACATTCAACCACTGAAGTGAAACCACAAGACCTGAAGACTCTAAGATCAAATCTTGAAATGCACTGAAGTTCTACCTTGATCCTAAAAGTCGGGTTGTCCTTTTCCTTCTAGGCCCAGAGGTGAGGGGAAGATGCAGGCCCCTTCAACAGCATTGCTGAAAGAGGAGCTGACACGCCCTCCCCCCACCTTTGCCTCCCCCCTAACCCCGTGAACACTCCTGCTGAGTCTCAGGTGGGAGGAGAAGCCAGCGAACCCTGAGCCTTTCTGGGCCACTTGCAGGAACTCTGGAGAAAGGCAGGTTCCTTCCCCCTGGGGGAAATGCCCTCCTTCCTAGAGATTAACGCTTTACATGTGTCCTGTGGACTTCACAGACTACAAAACCATCTCTGCCCCAGTTAGTTAGAGAAGAGTCAGGGTGGCAGCTCCCTCTGGGTCTTAGCCAGACCCTCGGTCTAATGTTAATCCCTCTCACTGGCTGAGATGTGACCCATCCTGTTGTGGCTTTTTACAGCTGCTGCTGCTGCTGCTGCTGCTGCTGCTGCTGTCAACCCTGCACCTAACAAAAATTAGCAAATATGCAGGTGGCGGTCAATGGCTAAAATCTTTAAACTGACAACTCAGCAAGAAAATAGGAGGTGCACCTTGGTGGCCCAGCCTGTAAGCATCCCAACTCTTGACTTCAGCTGGGGTCATGATCTTGAGTTCTGTCCCCTCCCCCACCCCCAGCATGGACAGTGTGCTGGTTTACAGATGTGAAACAGAGGCTGGAGGAATAAGTGGCTTGCCCAAGGCCATCCTGCTGGTGAGCGACAGAACCACGTCCTAGCTCAGAGCTCCTGAATCCTAACCCAGGCACTCATGCTTTCCCTGGGGGCATGAGGTACTTCCCACACCCGAGAGAAACAACACCTATGCAATTTGCTGCCCACTTAGTTGGCAAGCCAAGGAGTTTGCTGACACACAAGATGAGAAGCGCCCTCACTTCTCTAGGGGCGCCCAGTCCCAGAGTCTGGAGGTTGGACTCGGGAGGAAAGCCCATGCTCACCCCCAGCATGTTTAGAGAGCTGTGTCCCAGTTACCTCCCATCCACGCAACTCTGTGCTCAGTCGCACTGGGACAGCATTCGGGGGCAGAGTGACATAAGATCCCCTCTCACACTTGCTGGCCCCACAAGGCAATTCCCAAGATGGCAAAGGTGGCAAAATGGGCCATTTTGCTGCCTAAACTCTCACCCTAACCTTCCCGGTCTGTTCTTTGGACCCCTCCCATGCCTTTCCCCTGCCAAGCAGACCTGATTCCACCCTCCCATCTACAGGCCCTGAAAGTCCCCCAAGTGAGGGCCCCTGACGTCCAGGGGCCTATTGGAGCACCAGGTCCCACTGCCCCTCACAAAGACGGAGACCGCCCCCCCCCCCCAGGGCAGGGCAGTGTCTTCTCCATCAGATGGGCAGCTGCCATCTGCCGTGTCCACCGCTGTTCTGCTGCTCAGGACAAGACATTCAGCTCTGGAAATCCAAGAAAGAAACGAACGGGCTCTGCTCTCAGTTCTTCATTCCCAACTGTGCCCCAGGGATGTCCCCATAGAGAAGGGGAGTATATTGCCAAAGATACAATTCAAGCCTCTGCCCCTTGGGCTCAGAGTGAGTCCTTGTGGTTGAAACTGGCAGGAAGAAACACAAAGATTTATGAAAATCCCAACATGAAGCGGGGGGGCACCCCTCACACAATGCACAGCCGCTGTTATACACTGGACCTGTGTGCTGCGTTGAGCTCCCTGCCTCCTCCTCCCACAAGCCAGAGGACTTGGTCTTCTGGCTTCTCCGCAACAGCTCTCTTGCCCCTTCCCCCTCTGCAACACCCACCAGAGCTTCTGGCCAGTGGTATGAAAGAGAAACCTTCCAAAGAATTTTCAATAAAGATATTTTGCCTTTGTAAGAAAAAAAAATTGCAGAAGAAAATGATGTGGGAAATGAAGGCAAAAGAAAATTTTAATTTCCTTGCTATGGACACCCCACTTGAAACGCAATGACCGTCCTCTGGGAATCCAGCTGCCTTGATGATGAATGACACTTTGCTCGGGGAAAAAGACAATCTTAGCTTAACATCCCAACCTCCAGGATCCTGTAAGGCTACTTTAACATACAAAAATTCTTTTGGGGACACCTGGGTGGCTCGGCTGGTTGGGCGTGGGACTCTCAGTTTCAGCTCAGGTCATGATCTCACAGTTCATGGGTTCTAGCCCCACATTGGGCTTCACGCTGACAGCACAGAGCCTGCTTGGAATTTTCTCTCTTTCCTACCCACTGCTCCCCATCAAAATAAATAAACTTTTAAAAAATTTCCTTTGGAAACTTTATCTCGACCCCACCAATATATGTTAGCAATTATACTCCACACATATGACCCCCCAATGTACATCTGAAGGGTCTCAAGACTGAGCTTTACTAAACAGTAATCAATAACATTTTTGTAACAACAGCTGGCCCTTCAAGGTCCTAGAAACCTTGCTTCCAAAATTCCTTAGAGATTTACACTGTCCCTAACACCCTCCCAACCTGAAGGCATATAATGAGTCACTCTTCACTACCCCAGTTCACCTCTTTCTGCTCGCAGGCCTTGTCCCCATGTTTTAATGAAATCCCCTCTTTGCACGAATGACATCTCAAGAATTCTTTCTTGGCCATTGACTCCGAACCCCAACATTTCCACATCACTATACCATGAGTCACATGCAAAGTTCAACCTTTTCCTCAATTTCTGCCCAAATAAAAACACAAGAAATGAAACACATATGAAGAACATCATGAACATAAATGATGTTGCTACATATTTGGAAGGGAAAATCTCAGGGGACGGTTTTATCAGTCAATAAAGAAAAGCCAACAGACTTGACTGAGATTAGAGAAAACTCAGAACTCACTGGAAGAGAGAAGAGGGAATTCCTCATCAAAACCAGATATTACTGGGAGGGTGTGGAAGTGGAGAAAAAGTCAACGTCCCCCCCCCCCACAGAATCCAGTAAGACAGAGCTTCTTAACTTCTGGTGAACAGAGCCCTGTGGCAGGCAGCCCAAGAAGACCGTGCAAACCTCAGACACAGGATGGGCACCTCCCTAGCTCCCCTCTCCTTGTGCCCACCAACTGCCACCAAACCATTCGCCCCCTCTCTCTGAGAGCCCCCAGGACCCACCAGCTCCCTCCTCCACCTGCCCATTCTCCTGCTGAAGTAACACTGGTGCCCCCTCCTGGCCTGTCTGGGCCGTGGCCCCGGGCCGCACAGCTGGCTCCCCTGGTCCTGACTGCCCTTCTGAGTTGAGAGGGCTGATGTCCCCTCCCTTCACACATACCCTAGCTCCCAAGTACTGCTCCCAGGAGGCCAAGGACACATCATTACCTTCATGGCATTACACTGTAGAGTAGGAAAGGGGTTGATGTTAGGCTTGCTCTGACCCATCCAGAAGGAAGCCCTATCCCTACCATTAGACCAGCAACCAGGAGGCAGCCGTCTCAGAGCAGGACGTGGGCCTCCCCTATTAGACTGGGAACTTCCTAGGGGACGTTCTGTGGTTAAGGCCACAGACCCTCCCTTTGCTGGGTTCCTCCGTCGCTGAGGGAAAGCTAATGGGGCAGAGTGTTTGCAGCCAACCCTCCAGCAACAGGTGAGGGTGATAAACTCCCAGTTGATGAGGACAGACTGCTCCCAGGGACAGGCTGGGGTCACACCTGCTCTGAACTTCACTGAGACAAAGAGGATCCACTCCCAGGGTGTGTTGAATTTTACCCAGAGATTAATCCCAGTATTAAAGTGTGGAACACAGAAGCTCCTCTGGACTGCTGTTGTGGCTTCCCCACCTGCCCGCCGTGAGAGCAGGCAAGGCCTTCACCCTTCCCAGGGCCCAGGGCCTTTACTGCCCCAGGGGCCCATGCCTGCTGACTGCCCTCATTGCATCCCCTTATTGTTTTGTTTTAGTTGAAGTCTCTAATTGCCTTGGGTTTGGGTATTTTGTTTCTTGTTAAGAAAAGAAACCTATGTTTTTTACATTATATCACTAATATCTTCTAGCTTCTAATTCCATAATAGGAAATTTTCCCACTAAAGTCATTTTTCTGGAAATCCACTTATTGAATTTTTTTGAAGAAGCAGTTCTCTCCTGGCTCCTGCATTTTCTCTGCATTTTCTTCCTTAACTGTGGGTTATTCTGAGTGTTATTTTATCCCTTCTCTTTTGTGCTGCCAGTACTCTTCACGTGCTGGTGATTTTATTTTCTTATGAATGAAAGACTAAATTAGTTATCCTAGGTAGCTCTTCTAGCTGAGACTTTCTTTCCTGTGTGCACATGCATCTCTTTTCCCTGTGGGAAGGTTGCTCAGAAGTACTATTTGGGCGGCATGAGAACAAGATGCACCTGAGCAAACTGACTGGGAGCCAGCTGCTCGATGACACGACGAGAAAGGCTTTATTCTGGGATGCCAAGAAAGAAGTTCCAGAGCGCTTGTTCATTTTCTTTAGACAAGAGGTGGGCCTGGGGCACCTCCTGTCCCACAGGCAGGAAATGGAGCAGGGAGACAGGTTTGGCTGGCCTCGCCGGTCTGCAGACAGACTTTCAGCATTGCCAGCCCCCTTCTCATTCCATCCCTGGAGCAATTCATCCGAACTCTCTGGAGTTCCAAAGTGGACATCAGGTCCCCTGGCTCCAGTCACATTTCCAGGCATCACATTCTGTCTGGGGGTTCCTCCGCTCTGTTTCACGTACCACCACCCTGCTTCCAATTGTCCATCTTCTGTAAATGCTCAAGTCTCTTGCTCACTATCTGGTCCACCTTGTATCATCTTTGCTGCTCTGGATTTCTATTCCCTTTTCAATGGGATCTCTGGAGAAAGACACAAGCACAAGCCCCCAACCCATGATTTGGAACCAAATATACATTATGATTCATTTACTGTATTTCCTTCCAGGCTCTTTTCTGGATATAAGTTTCCAATTTATGCTCACATCATTTTAATTTCACAGGAGACTAATAATTTTTCCAAAAAGACACAAATAACTTCAGAAAATGCCCCCCCTCTTAGAAATTTACAGTACACCTCGGCTTAATGTATCAGCCAATATTCAGAAATGTAATCAACAGAAACTGCATCAAACTGATTTCAGTGGGAAAAGGTTTTATTTAAATGATATTAGCTCACAGATTAATTAGAAGATTAGAGAGTGAGGACTTAAGAAATAGGCAAGAAGAAACAAAAGTTATACAAAGAGAAACAGCCAAAATCATGCCACTGAAGCAGTCTGGTAAGGACCTTGCAGGGTCCCCTGAGAACCAGGAAGCACCACCCCTGCTTCTTGGGGAAACTGCCCCAGATCCAGACTCCCAGACAGACCATCTGCTCGGTGCAGCTGCCAAGGAAGAAAGAAAGGAAGTGATTGGAATTTCAGCTTCTTCAAGAGGAGATGGATTCTGCTTCATGAGATGAAATGTCCCCCGACATATGGGATGGGAGTCTAAGGGCTGGGCAGCCAAAATGAAAAAATATCCACAACCTGTATCCAATAGGCTCTTGAGAAGACCTGCAAAAGTAAATCCTGTCTCATATGGTTTCACTAGGTTTTCAAAACTTATTTTAAGGATGCCTGGGTGGCTCAGTTGGTTAAGCATCTGACTCTTGATATTGGCTCAGGTCATGATTTCACAGTTCATGAGATAGAGCCCTGTGTTAGGCTCTTGGGATTCCCTCTCTCCCTCTCTCTCTCTCTGCTCCTCCCCTGTTTGCACTCTCTCTAAAAATAAATAAAGTTTTTTAAAAAGCTTATTTTGCTATAGAGCCCTTTTTCTGATTCACTCTCTATTTTTCCAGCAGGTGCTTTAAAGATTTAAAAAAAAATTTTACAAATATTTTGCTAGTCTTGAAAATCAAGAATAAAACTATATCATTTCATTCTCCTCATGTAAAATAAGGAAATTAATACATTTTTACTCTTTCCCAACCAAATAGATTGGGTAAATAACCATTTATTGACACTTGTTGATGCATTTGTAACTTAAATTCCAACTGTATTTACATTGCATTTTTTAAATAATTACTTAAGCTTGCAGTATATTTTATTATTCTATTTTGATAATTTAGACCTAACTGCATAATTTAAGTGGTTTCACTGGTTTACTATCAAGAATTCTAAATCACTACTTTTTCTCAATTTTGATTCATATTTTGGTCAGGGGCAATACTTCTTCAAGTAATGTACTGCAAAAAGAAAAAATAATCAGTACGTTTACGTCAAAAAGAGAATATAATTGGAACACTCAGATATTTGCATATCTGAGAATATCTCCAATACCTTCATCAACGACTATAAACTTAATTATAAAATTCTGAATCACAAACTTCTTTTCCCCCACAAAACTGAACCTTTTGCTTACTTGTCTTCCAATTCTTGTGAGTAAATTCTAAAAAATATGAGATACATGAATCGTTCCCTTATAGATAACCTTTGTTCCTTTCCTTTGATGACATAATACTTTAACCAGAGCAGTCTAGGCATATCTCTATTTTTATAAATTTTGCCTGGATTGCAGGCAAGTCCTCTGTCTACACATTCTTGTTTTGTTTTTTGTTTTGGGGGTTTTTGTGTTTTATTTAACCAAAAAGGTTGGGTTTTATCTATATAACTTCTTATGCAGGAGATTTTATACACTTGTTAGGCTAAAAATCAAAACTGCTTTTCCCACAAAACAGACAAATTATCACATTCTTTGTTCTTTCATGATATAATAATGATGTGGGAAACAAAGCCAAAAGAAAATATTTAATTTCCTCGCTAGTTACAGCCCATTGACAAGTCCTAGAGACAGGCAGAGTGAACTTCCTCTAGGAATTCAGCTGCCTCAATGATGACACTTTGCTCAGGGCAAAACGAAACCTTAGCTTACCATTATCCCAACACCCCTCCCCCCACCCCCCAACCCTACACACACACCCAGAATCCTTAAGTCTACTTTAATATATAAAAACTCCTTTGGAAACTTCCTTTACCTCTACCCATCAAAATACATGTTGGCAATCATCCTCCAAGCATATGGCCCCTAATATACGCTGAAGGGTCTCATGACTGACTAAACAGTAATAAACAATCTTTTCCTAACCTTCAAGGTCCTGGGAACCTTGCTTCCAAAAATCCGTAGAGCCTTATGCTGTCCCTAACCCTCTCCCAATCTGAAGGTATACAATCTGTCACAATCCCACTGCAGCTCTTGCTGCCCACGGGTCCCGTCCTCATGCTTTAAAAAAGCCACCTTTTTGCACTGAAGATGTCTCAAAAATTCTTTCTTACCCATCAGCTCCAAACCCCAACACCTCAAACCACATCAGTGACACCATATTTGGAAATTTAAAAGGCAATTTAAAGCCAATTATTAGCATTTACAAATCAATAAATGATTAAGTTTATGAAAAAAAATCGTATTACAAGCAAATGTACAAAACATCAGTGAATGTGAATTTAGTATAAATCTCACTGGGAAGATTAAACACCCCTTTTCAATAGGTTTACTTTATACCCACACTTATATTTTCCTGTTACTCTCTTTATTTTATGAGGTACTTCATTTAGTCACTCAAAAGGAATTTATTTTCTTAATATCAACCCGGCCCCACTTTTGAACTTTCCAACCTGCACAATCCATCCACTTGACAAAATATTGGGAGCTGATTTCTTCTTTTTGAATTTCCTGTCTTTGTGTCCTTTCCTTTTTTTTTTTTTTTTTTAGTTTATTTATTTATTTTGAGAGAGAGCATGAGTAGCTTAGGAGCAGAGAGAGACAGAGAGAGGGAGAGAGAATCCCAAGCAGGCTCCACACTGTCAGCACAGAGCCCAGCATTGGGGCTGGATATCATAAACCAAGATCATGAACTAAGCCAAAATCAAGACTGGATCCTTAACCGACTGAGCTACCCAAGCAAACCTCCTCTTCTTTTTCTTAAAAATGTCCATGTCCTGGGTCCTTCTCTTTTTCTTCTTCCTTTGCTGTCTTTTTTCTTCCATCTGCTCCTAGAAGAACTTGTAATTCATGTAACCATTATTGGGAGGCTCAGCGCCCAGCAGTATGGCACGTCGCTGTTCCAGAACTTTCCTTTTGCATAAGCCTTGGTCCCAAACTGACGAACTTCCAAGCGAGCCTTCTCCAAGCTACATTCCTGTACATGCACATCTTCCTCAAGGGTACTAGTTTCGATCTGTGTGTTCTCGCCTTGATCTGGCTTCTCCTTTCGTTTTCTATTTCTGCTGTGAAATTCTACCACCTCTTCGCTCCCTGTCCTTCAGGGCTGTGGGAGACACTGCAGCGCCAGGCACTTCGGGTCCTGGACCGGCAGGAGCGCACTGCGGGCTCCTCTGAGCTCCCGGAAGAAGCTGCGAGCCCTCTTCTTTTGGCGTCTTACCGGAGACCCAGGCAGGGAAGCTGGCTCTGTCGCCAAGGCCACTGCTCCCCTACATCTCCTCCCGCTTTCTCTTTTCTTCCTGATCCGATTCTGTTCTCTCTTCCTCTTCCATCTCCCCCAAGTCGTAGAGCTTCTGGAGCAGGGCGACCGGAAGTGACCGAGAACAGGGACCCTGCCCCCTGCTCCTGAGGCGCAGCGGCGTCCGCGCCGCACCACCTTCCAGGCCCCGCCGGGATTCCAGCCTCGCCGCGCCCCCACTTCCGGTTCCGGCGCAGCGCTGGTCCCTCCGGCTTCGTCCCGGGGCCTGTGGAGTCGTGGCCGAGGGTGCTGTAGCCCGAGGCGAGGTGGGGCCGCCCGCGCGGCGTCTACACGTCCCTGTATCTTTTTCAGCTGGGGAAGCTTTTCTTTCTTTGTGTTGGAAGTAAGTCCTGGGCGGCCTTCACTCGGGCCTCTTCCTCCAGGGCAGGTCCTGACCGCAGGGACGGAGGTGGAGTCCGGTGAGGGGTCAGGCCCGCTCCCAGCAAGTTCTTGCGCTGTTAGCCTTCCCTAGCTCCCTTCCTCCCGTGCAAAAAGAGGGCAATACTGTCGCAAGGATTAAATGTGTTGTTTATAAACAGATTAGCGTAATGACCGGTACTGGAAAGTGGGAAGTTGCAGGTACCTGGGCTTTCATCTTCCTGCTCAAAATCAAGTGGAGAAAAAAAAAGAGCAAGAAAATAACTTTTTTATGATTACAGCTTCAGATTCACTTCATCTTAATCTGTGCTAGATACTGAATCCACAGTACTTGGAATAATAAATAAATAAATAAATAAATAATTTTTAATTTTCCCTGTAAAAAATGATATGAAAGTGTTGTGACCTTGTTATATGACCCAATAATTTTTTTGTAATTTTAATAATTTTATCCTCCAATTTATTAGTGTTCAGTGAAGATATTTGGGAGTGGTATTTTTTTTAGTTAGTTTATTTATTTTGAGAAACAGAGAGAAAGGCCGGGCAGAGGGGCAGAGAGGAAGCGAGGGAAAAAGAGAGAATCTCAAGCTCTCAGTGCAGAGCCCTACTAGGGCCTCGAATTTACCAAACATGAGCTCATGACCTGAGCAGAAATCAAGATTTGGTCACTTAACCCACTGAGCCACCCAAGCACCTGAAGATACTTGAGTATTAATGGTATTTATTATGCTTAATGATATAAAAATCCAATCCAGGTGGTAGGTGTACAGCTCTAGAGAAAGTTTGAGATGATTGTTGTTTATTTGTTGTTTTTCATGTCCCCATACACCTACTCAGCTGTGCTGATGGCCCAGGCCTCCCTGGGTGACATCCTACAACCCTAATAGACTCAGCAGCTACTATTCCTGTTACAACCCTAATGCCTGGGAACACTTCCAGGATCCTCTTTCTTCTCTCTTACACCTTCTTCCTACCCTATGCCTCTTTAGTAGGTGCATTCTCTTACGAGATATTGAGAGACTGGGGAGAACAGGGAGTCCTTTAGGGTCCTGGCTGCCTCAGATAGAAAGACAGGATCACGAGCACACATAGAAATAAAGTAAACTCTGAATGAAAGAGACTTGTCTGGTTGATGATAATCCTGAGTAACAAGAAGCCTCCCTCCTTGCCCACTGAGGGGAGGGGAGAGGGCTTCTCCTTCTAAGCACCACAACCCATCTTCATGCCGCGGCCCCCACCAGCCGGCCAAGGAGGCCATTGCAGGGTGGGGCTTTCACATGAGGTGGGTGGGATCGGAGGCTAAACCAAGTCTCCAGGCCCCATGTCACCCTCCTGCTGGACCATGGGGTGCTGGCCCTGCTCGGCTCTGAGAGGGGCCATCTCAGGGCTGGAGCTTATTCTGTGAGGTCAGTTCTCTCTGCAACTGCACCCCTATCGTCCCATGTGGGCTCCCCAGCGGGGGGAGGGAGTGCTGCTTAGAGAAGGATTATACATGCTTCCACGTCTTGATTACCTTGCATCTCTACCCCAGCTTTTTAAAATGCAAGCACCAGGGACACCTGTGTGGGTCAGTTGGCTAAGCAACCAATTCTTAATTTAGGCTCAAGTCAAATTCTCAACCCCACCTGACTGAGTGTGTCAGAAACTCAGGCAGTGGGCTCTGTGATCTGTGTCTTCACAAACGCTTCAGGTGATTCTGCAACATGCCTGAATTGGGTCACCACTGCTCAGATACCAGGTGTCTTCCCACATCGTCACAGGCTGAAAAAGCTCCTAAGAGAAGACGGAATGGCAGAGCGCTTCCGGATTGACCCGGTCCTTGTGTTTGGTGTCTGTGGTCTGTGGGGCTGGTTAGTATGGAGACAGCGTCTTTCTCCCCACCACTGGGAGCCATCCCCTGAGAATGGGGCTGTGCCAGGGGCTGCAGGCCAGATGCCGTTCCCACCAGAAACCTTCCTTTCCTTCTTGTGGCAGCTTTGAGGGATGAGTAATGTGTTCTTACTGTTCAGCTGAAGAAACTAACTCTCAAGGAGATTAACTGTATCTTCAGGGTCTACGTCCCTCCCTCCTATCATGGCATCCCAGCCCGCAGCCAGCACCAGCCCTGAGCCACAGACACACCAAGGCACCTCCCTGACTTCCTGTCTCCTCACCGGTAGAGTAGGGTTCACCTGTCCTGCCCAGCCCACCTCCCTCACAGAGTCACTTATGAAGCCAAACAGCTGAAGAAAACATTCATACGAGAATAATCTCATAGTTCTCCCCAGCTGTAGGGTCAGGGGGGAAGGAGACAGTGACCCAAGAGTGTGGGGAGAGGGGAGAGGAGTCACTGAGGATGTGTATTATGATAGAATGTGAATACAGGGCCTGCTTCCTGCGGGGATGTCTTAGTCAGAACTCTGGGCTGGAAAGAACAAAACTCTCCAAACAGTACTTTCAGCAAAAAAAAAAAAGACCTCACATCACTGGAGAACACAGGAAAATTCCAAGACTCAAATAATGCCACCTGTTTTCTAGATGGATGGATGGATCTCTCCACGCCTTACCTCTTTTTTGGAAGAACTCATTCTCTCTAACCTTAGGAGGACGCCCTCCATGAGGAAGCAGATGGCCCCTGGCTTTCAGGCTTTCATTATCCACATGTGTTGGTCCCTAACATCCTTCCCCCAAGAAGAAATCCTGTTCGGCCCAGTTTAGTTCACATGACCACCCTTAGCAGTCTTTCGGACCAGAGTGACCTATCCACAAGAGCTGAAGTTGAGGCTTGGAGAAAAGAGCATTCTGACACTTCACTTATGCGGTTTATAGTTATAGAAAAGACCCAGAGAATTCCACTCCACACAACATTCCAAAGGATGTCAGTTTGGAGGATGTCCTCCGAATGGTTTTTCCAATTCTCCCTCATGTCTCAAACCTGTCACACTGAAACTCTAGTACAGTTACCTGACATGGTTTCAAAACCTGCCTTTAGGGGCGCTGAGTGGCTCACAGTTCGTGGGTTCGAGCCCCACATCGGGCTCTGTGCTGACAGCTCAGAGCCTGGAGCTGCTTCGGATTCTGTGTCTCCCTCTCTCTCTGACCCTCCCCTGCTCACGCTGTGTCTCTCTCTCTCAAAAATAAATAAAATATTAAAACAAATTTAAATTTTAAAAACCCTGCCTTTAGAAAACCACATCACCTGGAGCTGAGCCTCCAGTGTCCAGATACAATTTCTTCTCAACTATGAGCCCCATCTTGCTGCATCACTCACCTACAGGGAGCCACACTGCAGTGGAGTCAGGATGGCCAGTCGGCCACCATCTATCCGGTACCTCCTCCTGTTACAGGGCCGGGAGAGACGGAGCACAGCAGGTTGGCAGGGCCATCCGCACCAGGAAGGACTGCAGTCACATGCCTGCCCATGCTGGGGCAAATAAGAGGGAGGCGGTAATTGGGAGCATCACCAGAATGGGGTGGAGACAGGGAAGGAAAGTTCCCCCAAGCGGTGAGGAAGAGACAATGGTCAGACCTATGTGGATGGAAATGAATGCAGCAGTGACACCAGGGCCTCCATGGCCCTTCGCAGGGCCCTCCGGACTTCCTGTGTCCTTTCCCTCCAGTCATCTGGTCCAGTTAGACTTGCCAGCTTTGTGCAGCTGGCTTCCTTCACCTGCTCCGTGAAGTGAGTTTCCATTTCCAAGGCCTGGGTGGAGGGGAGGGTGGAAACTCTTGCAAGAAAACAGAAAGAACGCGAGTCAGTTGCCAGGCCAAGCCCCAGGTCCCTGTGCAGGTCAGCCAGAGAGAAGGGGCTGACCCCGTGGGGAGGAATGGAGGGGAGAACTGGGGCTAGAGCTCAGGGGGCACGGGACCCCCTTCCCTGCCTGCCAGGACCACTCTCCAGAGGCCGGGGGCCATGGCGGAGTTGGTCTCTCTCTGTCTCTCTCTCTCTCTGTCTCTGTCTCTGTCTCTGTCTCTGTCTCTCTCTCTCTCTCTCTCTCTCTCTCTCTCTCTCGTGTACACACATGTAAAAGCCAACAGCGCTGATGGGCCCCTCAGACTGAGCGTGCAACCTCAAGGATGGCTGGGAGCACAATCAGCAGGGACTTGTCTCTGGCTTTCTCCTCCAACAGCCACCCACCCAGGGACAGACACTGGCTTCCCCTACACTGAATCTCACCGTGAATCCCACCTCCCACCCATCCTGCTCCTGATGCTTCCAGCCAAACCACGAAGCCCAAGCTTCTGACCACCCCCTGGGACAGCTGCCCCGCCTCTGAAAACCAAGAAACCAGGGTTCCTTCCAAGTTCCCCCGGAGGCAGCCCTGGTTTACCTCACCCCCGCATGGTAGGCTCCACAATGATCCTTATTTTAGAGATGAGACAATTATCAAAGACAATGAGAGGGCCAGGGTTCGAGTCCAGATCTGTCTCGTGGATCCCCAGCTGGGCGCCCTCGGCTGGTCTCCACCGCACAGCCTCATCCCCCCTGGAGGCAGGCCTGTCATTCAGTGTGTTAAACCCAGCCATTTGCGTGTTCATCCCACAACCTAAACTAACAGGGTGCTAAGAGAGAGCTAGTCCGTGGGCTTCCTCTGTTCTGTTACCCCAAAGCTGAGCACAAAGGGTGTTACGTTTCTACACATTCTGAAGAGAAGCTCTTGACCACCTTCTCGGGAGGAGGTGAACCAAACACAAAGTTGGGTGACTTGATCCATCCCTCACCTCAAAGTTAGGAAAGGCTCAGAGAGAGGAGTAAACTGGGGTGTTGGGGGGAGGATGGGCAGTTCTTACCCTCTATCCTCACACCTGTGAGAACCACTGAGAGCATGGGCTGTGTCCCGTGGAACTGGGGCATGCAGGAAATGACTCCTGACTCGCAGTAAATTCTTCAGGAGGAAGGCTGCCTGCCCCATGCAGATGGGGAGAGGGGTGTGCACAGCAAGCTCCCCCCACTGGCCATGCGGCTGTTCAGGTCCTGCAGCCACATGTGGACCCCACGCAGGCTGGCCCAGGTGAGGAGTCTGTGTGGAAACTTCTGCTGGAAGTCAGGGGCAGCGCTGATGGGGTGGGGAGTCGCCAGTGATCCACAGAAGAGGCAAGGGGGGCGCAAAGCCCCACCACCCAACCAGGGCTCCGAGGCCAGCCTGTAAACACACTGGGAAGGGAGAACTGGGCCCCCTGAGCGCTGGGGTGGGGCAGGGCCCTGACTGCAGTTCTTCCCATCTGAAGATTGAAACCTGGATGACTAGAAAGTCTGTGAGACCGGCAGGATTTCATTCCGGGGTAGGGAAGAAAGGTGGCCAAAAGGGGGTTATCGGAGAACATGTTTATGTCCATTTGCACTCCACAAAGTCAGTGCACTCAGAAAGCTGGTTAGGATTAGCAAGAGCCTGCTTTAGGCCGAGCACGGTGCTGGGCACAAGGGACACGTCCCCCAGGGTTCCTCCCCCACCAGGCCCTCAGCAGCAAGAATGGGTCCTGACTGTATTCCTAAAATGATGACTGACGGGTTGAGGGTCCTACATAACCCCTCCCACAGGGACTGGCCCAGCCCTTTAGCCTGCAACACTCCACAACATGGAAGTGTGTTCATCCCTTCAACAAAGACTTGTGGAACACCTACTAAGTGGTGGCCTTGTATTTACTAAACACGGATGACATGGTCCCTTACTCCATCCAAGTAGCTCACGGTGGATGTCAGGAGACAAGAGGGAGAGGGGGAGGGGCAGACTTACACTGCCATGTGAGAAGGACCAGGATAAGGGGGTGGGAGCTCTCACAAAAGAGGTGACATCTGAACCTGGGGGGCCTTGCAGGAAACAGAAGGAATTCCATGAGCAAACCGTGGACTGGAAGACCAGGGCAAGCGTGTGGCAAGTGAGCAGTCTCAGTTCTCCCAGCAGAGCGAGTCCTTGAAGGGCACCAACCCCATCACAGGGGCTCCATTCTCATGACCTCATCCAAACCTGATCACCTTCCAAAGGCCCCCACCTCTAAATACCATCACCCTGGGGATTAGGGCTTCAATATATGAATTGGGGGCAGGGGCAGGATAAGATTTTAAGATATGGAATGAGCTGTAATTGGCAGAAAGACAAATGTAACAGCAATGTGGCGGATGAACCAGGGTCAAGAAGTCTAATTCAACTTCTTCCTTACACTGTGAGGCTGCCTGTCACTAGGGCTGTGTGGCATGGCCCTAAAGAGAAGTGGAAGGGTCTGGCTTCTGCTCCAGCCAGCCAGCGTCCAAACATCTGGCCATCAGATTGTCCCACACAAACCCAGGGCAATACTGTCACCTCCGACCTCTCTGGCCACTCCCATAGGCAGGCTGAGTGGTCAGTGGATGGTCAGCAGGGGGAGCCACAGGACCAGCGATGGGACAGTCAGAAGGCTGATCCGAGTCTACTCCACGTGGGAGAAAGGGATCCAAGTTCCAGGCCCGGTGCAGCCTGATCCCTTGGGCTCCATCATTCCCAACCCTGTATTCTGACCTCAGGTGGGAGCACCAAAAGGAGGGGCATTTTTCCCTAAAACCAGGGGCAAAGAATGGTGAAACACACAGGCACACGTTGTTTTAAAGGCTTTTCTCAGTTTCTTGGAGAAGTTCTACTTACCAAACTCAATAATTTCCCCATCAGTTTTGGATCATACATTTGTGTGTTCAGAAACCAATGCCATGACTCTGATCTGTGAAGGACACACTTCTGAAAACATTTAATAAGCCAGAGCTGGGCTTGAGCCACAGAACTGACTTTTTCTGGTAATGATTCACACTCTTGAGACTAACTCCCAGGTAAACACTGTGTTTATGGATATATTTACCCCCACATAATCTGTAACTGTTTGGAGGAAAGAGCAGCCAGAAAAGATCTAAATGTCTAAAATTGAGGGACATCACCAGGAAAGAGCTGTGTGTCATCATGAATATGTTAACTGTACATTTATAGGAAGATTTGGTGAGAAAACAGAAATGCTTTTTTTTTTTTTTTAGAGGGATTGCATTAAGGAATTTTGACCCATTTCTGGAGTTGGTTTCCCCAGGGCAGATTGAACAGGGAGCATTGTAAGAGTCACCTTAAGATGGCGACCAAGCGGCCATTTTGTGTGGGTTGGAGAAAAACACCATGCACCGACGACCCCCACCCCTCACCTGCAGACCAGGAATGTCCTGCGTCAGTTTGAAAACAGCCAATCATGAAGCTCCAGCTTCCCATCACCCTGACAGAGGAGGCAACCTATCCCATCCCACTACGTCCCTGAAATGCCCTTATTTGATAATCTGCCCTCCCAAGATCAAACCCGGAACCCCCTCACCCATAAAAACCCCCACCCTTCCCAAACCGAGTGCAACTTCCCTGACTCCCCACTCTCAGGTCACGGAACCTCGCCTGGGAATTGCAGATCCCAATAAAGGCTTTCTTGGCTCCATAACTTGGTCTCTTTCTTTCCTCTCCTCTCTGCCTCCATCCATTAAATCTTACAAGCATCGTCTTCCCTCCCCTGAGAGACTGAGAGCCACAGAGAGGCGTCTTGCTTGGTCAGGAATGTGATTGCTTTTTTAAAAGGTAAGCAATTACAATGCCTGTTTTCCATATTTCAGTATTCTGGTATATTGTGTAATTTTTTATATTTTTTTAATATTTGTTTTTGAGAGAGACAGACAGACTGTGAGCGGGGGAGGGGCAGAGAGAGAGGAAGACACAGAGTCTGAAGCAGCTCCAGGCTCCCAGCTGTCTGCACAGATCCCAACTTGGGGCTCAGACTCACGAACCGTGAGATCATGACCTGAGCTGAAGCCAGACGTTTAACCGACTGTGCCCCTTGGGTAATTTTTAGGTACTACCAGAATATTAGCATTTTTTGTTGGTATAGCAATATTACTTCACTACCTTTTTTAAATCTGAAATTTTAATCATCTATATGTTGAGATGTACCTAAGAATTCTAGGTGATATCAAAATTTCAAATCAAAGACTTTCTCTTTGGGGAAATATCTTTCTATACCTTCATAATCTGCAAATAAATAAATAAATAAATAAATAAATAAAAGGAAAAAAACAAGAAAGAAAATACCAATCAACAAAGCAAAGCCCCTACCTCAAGACGTATTCTTATCTCTGAGCAAGTGATGGATGGACATTTCATCACCAAAATTGATACTAGTTTCTCCACGTTGTAACCTCTATCCATAAATGAAATAATTAAGGAAAATGAAGCAAACCGATCGTGTTTAGTACAGAAACTATATACAATTAGCAATAAAGACTGCATGGCCTCAAAAAAATTCAAAAGCATCTCATTTATCAAGTAAGAAATGGATGTATTTGAAGATGGTGTCAGCCACCCCCACATTGATCTGAGTGTAAAATCAGTGTTTTCAGCAGCTGGAAAACTGTCCAAAAAAACCTACATTCATAGCTCTAGGACAGCACCATTGATGAAGATGGCATTTTCTTTAAAATACCATTTTACCTTCATTTTCAAAGTTAAATTTTCTTTATTTTTGTATAACATTTAATTTACTTTTTGCCTGATATTTTATTAATGTTAACAATTTATTTAGATTAGATAATAATGCATGTTTAATGTTTATATTTCAAGTTTTTCTGTTTCATTCAATGTTTTGTAGCATGTTTCTAATTTTTTTAATGGATTTTTTTTTTTTTTGAGAGAGAGAGAGAGCGTGAGCAGGGGAGAGTCAGAGAGAGAGGGAGACACAGAATCTGAAGCAGGCTCCAGGCTCTGAGCTAGCTGTCAGCACAGAGCCCATGGCAGGACTTGAACCCACGAACCATGAGATCATGACCTGAGCTGAAGTCGGACACTTAACCAACTGAGACACCCCCTAATTTTTTAATAATTAATACATTACATAATTCCAGGCTTTTTAATGTTATAAATCCTGAAGAGTTTCACAGAGAATGTAGGTATTCATTTCCATATTTAATGTTATGTGAAAGAAATACCGAAATACAAGTATCAACATTTTGCTCCCATCGATCACTAAGAATGAGCCCTTCTGACTCAACTGGGTTTTGTGCTGCTGTGAACTGAAGTATGGTTATAACTGAGCCTCTAGTAAGGATGACAGTGACAGAAGGGAGGCTGGGACACCAGGACAGGACAGAGAAGGAAAGCAGTCGTGTGGGCGACACGGAGGAGCACAGCTGGGAGGACTGTCAGGGAGTCAGTGTGCATTGTCCAGGTGGTGCTGGTGACAGGGCAAGAGAAGGAACCAAGAAAAAGGCCTTGGCCTGTGTCCGGGAGATGGCGTGGAACACAACGCCTGAGCCGCTGGCCCTTCAATCTTCACCCTGTTGTCACCCAAGGTCCCAACTGGTCCCTGTTCAAATCTTCCTGTGAGTAGAAACTTCTTTCTCTGCCCCAAGAATCCTACCAGCTGACCACCCAGTGAGCAATACCTGGCCAGTGAGAGTCATCACCCTGACACACACACACACACACACACACACACACACACACACCCCAGGAGAACAGCTTTCCATAGTACCCCTGGGACACCTGTACACCCAGAGGGCACCTCCGGACCTCTAGTGGGGCAACGGAGAGGAGCTCCCGCTGCTGCTCCTGAGAAAGTACAGAACTGAAAGCAGAGTCGCAAGAGATGTTCACACACCCATGTTCACAGCAGCACCATTCACCACATGCAGAATGTGGAAGCAACAACACCAGTGTCCATTCAAGTGCGAATGGATAAGCAAAATGCAGCGTATTCATATAACGGAATATTGTTAGGCTTAAAAGGAAGGAAATTCTGACAATGGATTAACTTTGAGAACATTATGCTGAGTGAAATAAGCCAGTCACAAAAAGACAAAAGCTGTATGATGCCACTTCCGTGAAGTCCCTAGAGTCAAATTCATAGAAACAGAAAGTAGGTGGGAGCTGCCAGGAGCTGGGGGGGAGGGGGGTGGGGAGTTAGTGTGTAATGGGGACAGGGTTTCAGTTTTATAAGGTGAAAAGTATTGGGGCTCCTGGGCCACTCAGTCAGTTAAGCATCTGATTCTTGATCTCGGCTCAGGTCACGCTCTCACCGTTTGTGGGACCGAGCCCGTGTCGCGCTCTGTGCTGACAGCGTGAAATCTGCTTGGGATTCTCTCTCTCTCCCGCTTCTCTGTCCCTCCCCAACTTGTGTTCTCCCTCTCAAAATAAGTAAGTAAGCATTTTCAAAAAGTAGTGATTTAAAAAGACAAATGAAAAGAACTGTGGAAATGGATAGTGATTTGCTGCCTGACAATGTGAATGTGCTTAGTATCACTTAACTGAACACTTAAAATGGTTGAGATCGTTGCCTTTATGTTGCATGAATTTTACTACAGTTTTTTAAGGGGGGGTGAAGGGACTGAGGCAGGGAGAGATCTGACAGGACAGAAGAGGAGGCAGTGTGGCCCAAGGCAGAGCCCGGAGCAGGCAGCTAGGAGCCACCAGACTCTGAAGGAGACAAAGAACCAGTTCTCCTCTGGAGCCTCTGGAGGGAATGTGGCCCTGCCAACACCTGATTTAAGACTTGTGACCTGCAGAATAAATGGCTGTTGTTCTAAACCCCTACCCAAAGTACCATGGATCAGACACTTAAAAAGGGCCAATGTGGGGCGCCTGGGTGGCTCAGTCAGTTGAGCGTCCAGGTTGAGTGTCTGGCTTTGGCTCAGGTCATGATTTCATGGTTCGTGGGTTCGAGCCCCATGTCAGGCTCTGTGTTGACAGCTAGCTCAGAGCCTGGAGCCTGTCTTCAGATTCTATGTCTCCCTGTCTTTCTGACCCTCCCCTGTTCATGCTGTCTCTCTCACTCTCTCAAAAAATAAATGAAACATTAAAAAAAAAAAGGTCAACTTTATGGTATGTGAATTATATCTCAAAGCTTTTGTTTGTCTGGTTTGGTTTTGGTTTTTCACTTAATTTTGCTTTTTCTTAGCTTTATTAGGATATAATTGACACATAACATTATGCAAGTTTAACATGTACAATATGTTGGTTTGATACATTTATATCAAATGTATTGCAAAATTATTGCCACTATAGCATTAGATAACACTTCCATCTTGACACATAGTTACTATCTTTCATTTTTTGCAGTGAGCACCTTTTTTTTGTACTTAATGAAGGAAAATAGCATGTACCTTTATTGATAATGGTTGGCAACAAACATGAATAAAGGTTTGATTTGGCGTCTTTTACATTAATATCATTCTTTAAGTATTGGGAACAGAAAAGAGTTAAGCAAAAAATCACTGTCACCTCTGGGTATTTATTAGAAAAGAAATTAACTATACCCACTAGAGACCACAAAAGGAAATAATTTTAACATTGCAGTTCTAGATCAAACCTCACAATAAAGAACTCTAAAGTTTTCAGAGTGAAGGAAAAAGGAGGGAGAGACAATCACTTAGGACCATGTTTCTCAAATTTGGCCCCTTTTACAGACGTACTCTTGGGGAAGGGGGTTGCAAGTTTTCTGTAGTAACATTTTAAATGTTGCATTGACTTCCGTTCGTAACCTAAACAAGTTAAGACACTGCTCTTCCAGATCGCCTGGATGACCATATTGCATAACGGAGGGAACCCGTGATTGCAGCAGCTGTGCTGATACGTCGGATCCCTGAGGCGCCAGCAACCGTGCTTGACATTTCACGTGGTGCTTCCCACGTGGGGCCCTTAAGACCCTTCACAGAATTGTTGAACATTCTCTATGAGATTTGTGGGTTGTCAAGGTTAAGGACATGAATTCCGAGCAGTGATTCCCAAGATAGGATGGGGTGGCATGGGGATAATGACTGGGGAGACTCTTAAAAGTTGAAAAAGCACAGTCCAAATACCTGTTGTTTTCATACTGAAAATTCTGTCAAGTTAAACTCAACAAAGTAACCTTGAGGCAATAGCAGGAAACCAATTATAGCTTCATCCTAGTGTGCTTGGAGTAATCTTGGTTGAGAAACACTGGCTCAGAGGTCCTGACATATGGAGAAGAGTAAGAGACACGTGCCCAAGAGAAAGAACATCTTTGGGGTCATGGAGTGAATCCCAAGCCATACCTTGTCATGGTCTTTTGGAACCCAAAGGGCCAATGGAGAAGAAACCCAAGATGTCTTTCAACCTTCTCAGATCTGTGGTTTGGGGCAAGTTGGTCTGCATTTAATACTGAGTCAAAAGAAGGAAAGCTATTTTTCCCAAAAAATCCACCCTCCCCCCTTTTTTTGTGTGAACACATTTCAGAATTTTAAGTAAACAGTTGCTGTGGCTGTTAGCCCCAGATCCATCCACCAGGAAGTGTGGTCCTCATTTGAAATGCCATCCGGTTCTCAAGGGGAAGATCATCCTGGGGTCTGCCCTATAATTGCTGCAGAGCTCCCATCTGTTTTAGCCGCTTCAGCAGCTCCCCACGCTGATGCATTTCCACTAGGTCTGTGCATCCGCCGATGCAATCTTTACCGGTAAAGACCCGAGGTGCTGTTCTGGCTCCTGTGAGCTGTTCCAAATAATCTTGAATCTTGCCAGTGTCACTGGTGGCTGTGATATCGACAAATTCCAAAAGCCCTTGTTTGAAGGGCAGCTGGCTGAGGAGCTCTTGGGTCCTCCCGGAGTAGGGGCAGGAGGGCTTGATGAACACAACCGCCTTCCCGGCTGGACTCTGCAGCTCACAAACTCTTCGGCCATGCTGACACGCCGCCGCCTCCTGGGGAGGAGCCCTCAATGGTAGGTATTGCTCTGAGTGTAAACCCTGCAATGAGCACCTTTAAGATCTACTCTCTCAGCAAGGTGCTTACCACCTAGAGTAGGTCCCTAAGTTATGCCCAAGGTGCCTAGGTGTTTATACTTTAAAAGAGATGAAGATGCAAATTTAGAGACATCTCTGGTACCTAAACCCTAGAGACTACCAGGGCTGTTTGCTTCCTGGATAAATTTTATTCACATTTCAAAGGGTGATACTAGGGATCAGGCCTATGATACTTTCAAGGAGACTCTTTCAGAAAAATAAAAGAGGACAACTGCCCTCTTCCCCTTGTTTAAAAACAAAATTCAACAAAGTAAATTTAAAATTTTTTAATGTTTTATTTATTTTTGAGAGAGAGAGAGAGACAGCATGAGCAAGGGAGGTTCAGAGAAAGAGGGAGACACACAACCTGAAGACAAGCTCCAGGTTCTGAGCTAGCTGTCAGCACAGAGCCCGATGCGGGGCTCGAACCCACAAACCGCGAGATCATGACCTGAGCTGAAGTCGGAGGCTCAACCAGATGAGTCACCCAGGCGCCCCTCAACAAAGTAAATTTTAAAAATCTTGTTGGTTTTATTCAATGATGCACAAATCAGGCAGCATCCCATCCAGCAGATAGGAGCTCCCAAGAGCTGTACAAAATCAAAGGCTTTTATAGACAGAAGAAGGCAGAAGGAAAGCACATTTCTAGCAAAAAAGAGTGGGCGAACTGTTTCAGCCAAGGTCACGTTCCTATGGGGGACAGACAGGGTCTATCAGTGATCACCTCACTAATTCTGGCCAGGTAATTTCAGATTGACTGGCTGAAGTTCACCTTCCTGAGAAAGGCTGAGACTGCAGTAGGGTTGGGTGTTATGTCTTGGTTTACTGACTTGGATTTCGCACAAATGACTCCATTTGCGGCCTGTTCTCTCTTTCTAAACACCCTTTATAACTAAATAAAAATCATTTTTCCTTGTTCTCACCTTGGGATGTCTGGTCCTCGAATATGGCCTGGCCCAGGGTAACAGCAGCCCTGATGCACTGACCCTGACCCTGACCGTTAAGGTCATTAATAAGAAATCTTTTCTCTGTCTGCAATACCTCATGTGTACAATTGGGATAAAGTCAATAAAGATAAATATTAAAAACCCAAAACTGAAAGAGAAAAGAAGAAAAGTATGATGTCGTGAAATAAGAAATATGTGTCTGTGGTCATTCAGATGACCAAAGTGTATTTCTCATGTGTACTTAGACTTTGTCCAGTTTCTGGCTCAGAACTCCCAAAAACCTTGGAATTTCCTGAGTAAGAAGAGCAATAGAAGCATCTTTTGTTTTAATATTTCATCTCTTGTCTTTAATTCCTGAAAAATGCTCAGAGCCATAAAGAAGGTGTCTTACTATCCATAACCAGTGCTTTCCACCACAGGTGGGTTTATGTGAATAAAGTGACTTTAGGAAAGCCTCTAAGGATGGAGGCTGGTTACCAGAGGCACCAACCAAGAATTCCCTGATTTCCAGGACTGTGGGGGAGGGCTGGAGGTTGAATCTATCACCAAAGCCAATGACTTAATCAAGTGTGCCCATGTAATGGAGCCTCCATAAAAACCCAATGGATGGGGTTCATCAGAACATATCCACACAGCACCATGCCAGGCCCCCAAACTCCATGAGGACAGAGGCTCCTCTGTTTAGGACTTTCCCTGTGTGTGTCCACCTCTGGCTGTTGATACTTATCCTTTAATATCTTTGGTAATAAATTGGTAATTTAGTGAGTAAGTGGATTTCCTGAGTTATCCGAGCTGCTCTAGCAAAGTATTTGGACCCAAAGAGGGGGAGTCTTGAGAACCTTTGATTTACAGCCAGTCTGAAGCACAAGTAACAACCCAGCCTTGTGACTGATGGCTGAGGGGGGGAGGGGGCTGTCCTGCGGGACTGACCCCTCAGCCTGTGGGGTCTGAAGCTGTCCCCAGGCGCACAGTGTCAGGCTGAATGGAACTACAGGACCTCCCACCAGCCACCAAGAGCCTCTTGATGGTGGGGAAACCGGCTGCTGTGCACACTGAGACTAATCTCAAAACCCTGTTTAGGGGGATAGTTAAAGGGGGGAAATGAGAGAAAGAAGAAAGTAAAACCACCGCATTTAAAAAAGTATCACTGCCTTAAAAGGGAAGGAAATTCTGACACATACTAAAACATGCATGAACCTTGAGGACATTATGCTGAGAAATAGAAGTCAGCTATAAAAAGATAAATACCACATGGTTTCACTTACATGAGGCCCTAGAGGAGTCAAATCCATAGAGACAGAAAGAAGGGCAGTTGACTGGGGGAGGGATGGGATATGTTTAGAGGAAAGAGTTTCTGTATAAGACAACAGCTCTGAGACTGTTTGCAGGGCAATGTGAATGTACTTAACACAACTAAACTGTACATTTAAAAATGGTGCATTTAGGGGTGCCTGGGTGGCTCAGTCGGTTAAGCATACGGCTTTGGCTCAGGTCAGATCTCACGGTTCGTGGGTTCGAGCCCCACGTCGGGCTCTGTGCTGACAGCTAGCTCAGAGTCTGGAGCCTGTTTCAGATTCTGTATCTCCTTCTCTCCCTGACCCTCCCCTGCTCGCACTGTCTCTCTCTGTCTCTCAAAAATAAATAAAAATCATTTAAAAAAATGGTGCATTTAAGTTTTAAGTTATGCATTTTTTTACCACAGTGAAAAATAAAAATAAAAACAAAAAATTTCAAAGTATAACCAATACATCAGCATTTATTATGATTCCATGTGTATAAAATTATATATCTATCTTTTAAATAGGCTCCATGCCCAACATGGGACTCAAACTCATGACCCCGAGATGAAGAGTCTCATGCTCCACCACCTGAGCCAGCCGGGTGCCCATAAAATCATATATCTAAAAAGAGATGCATTAAAGGGTGTAATCAAACCCATGGTTATTTCATTAAGATAGTATTTCAGGTGACTTTTTTCCTTTTCATTTTGAAATATTTTTCAAATTTTTATTGATATAATCTGGGAGGGAATATTTTCTAATGAAAGACAAATGTATAAAAAGAGCATTTAGTGGACAAGTTAGGAAGGAAACCGAAAGCCTCAAAGGACAACATCCAGAGGGCCGGCACCTCCTCCTCTTCCAGGCAGCCCAGGCCACAGGCTCCAGCTACATCCCGCCCCCACCCCATGAGGGGGGCTCAGGGCTCACGCAGAGGCTGGCACCTGCCTGGCCCTCTCTGACTGTGGCCCCAAAGCCATCAAGTACTTTTCCCTTTTGAAAACCTGGCACTTGCTCTGCAGAACTAAGGGGAGGAGGGGACCATATTATGGTTGTGTCTTACTTTTTAAAGCATGAAAAGCCTAATGTGGATATTTTTAAATTAATGTCTAGGAAGACACCACTCAGATAAACCACAAGAGACTCTTAAATACAGAGAACAACCTGAAGGTGCATGGGGGTGGGAGAAAGAGGAAAATGGGTGATGGGCATTGAAGAGGGCACTTGTTGGGATGAGCACTGGGTGTTGTACGTGAGCCAATTTGACAATAAATCATATTTATTTATTTAAAAAAGGGAAGACACCATTCATAGGTAAGTAAAGGTGAGAATGTCCTGGGAAGGACACTGAAACGGGTGGGCTCCAGAGCCCTGGCCACAAGGCCCCTTATTCGCTAGGCTACATACCTGTCACTCGGTCTGCTAATCTAGATGTTGCCCTTGTTCAAAGAAGAAGTGTCTCATCCTCCAGATACACCAGACACAAGGTGGTAGCTCAGAAAGCTCAGCACAGGCTGAATTTCAGGACCTGCTGGCTCTCCTGCCTGGGCCTTTTTGGGCAGGGCATAAATCACGTGACTGTTCTCAGCACACCTGCAGGGGCACCTCCAGGTAACAAACTGTAATGTGCTGTACTGGACTGTTTCTAATATCCCATCCAGCATTGGTGTACTACAATTCTTCAGGTCACAGCCTCACTCCTGGGCTAGGAGCTGGGTTCTGTATTTTTATGGTATATCTTACTGTAGATATGAAATCCATCCATTAAAACCAAGTACCCAAGTAAACTGAAATAACTTTGTCTGAATTGTTGTGGGTCGGGAGCTCCCTTAGGGCAGAGAGTGGCATTCATCTATCTTGGCAGCTGAGGCAATAAAATCATTCTCTGCACACAGAGGATAGTCTCCATACATACTTGTTGAGTGAGAAAATAAATATTGGCAGAATAGTTACACTGCCCAACCGGAAACTAGTCAAAATGCTGCATAAAATAAGAAAACCCTTTTAAAGTATTATCAGTGGACCAACAATTTAGTAAGAAATATTCAGAAATGAAATTTAAATAAAAATAGGAACGCTGGGTGGCCCAGCAGTTAAGTGGGTTAAACATCTGACTCTTGATTTTGGCTCAGGTCATGATCTCATGGTTCTCTGTGAGGGGCTCTGAACTGACAGTGAGGAGCCTGCTTGGGATCCTCTCTCTCTGTCTCTCTCTGTCTCTCTCTCTCCTCCTTCCCTCTCACTCCCTCTTCTCTCTCTTAAAATAAATAGATAAACTTAAAAAATAATAGTTAAAAAAAAATAGGAACCCAGAGAAATGAGAAGAGCTTTGAAGCTAGCTTTTCCTTAAGGGCATCTGCCATACTTAGTGAAATTTATCTTCTATTTTCATGGCCTCCCAGAAGGAAGTCTAATGGAGAACCATCCCAAACCTGCATCAGGCTGAGAGTTTAAAAGTCTCACCTATACAGTGAAGGTAAAATGGAGATAAATTTTCATATTTGGACACTCAAAGAGATTTGCTTTCTTTGAATGGGGGTGCTGAGTGGAGAGAAAATACTCCCAATATTCAAGCAATAAATCAATTATTGTTTGAGTATGCATGCAGAATTCATACCACAGAATGATGGGGGGAAAAAACCTCCTTCAAATTAATATTTTAGTTTAAAATGGCCTCCGCAGAAAGTACCCTAAGGCACTTGGTGGAAATGAATGCAAATGTGCTGTAGAAAACCCATCTTCAATTCAACCTAGACACTTGAAAAATGTCCACAGATAAAATTTCCAGAAATACAAGCTGACAGTCAAAAATCACAAAACAGGAAGGCCTAGATGGCTTAGTCCTTTGAGCTCAGAGCCTGGCGCCCGCTTCTGATTCTGTATTTCCCTCTCTCTTCACTCCTCCGCTGCTCACGCTCTGTGTTTCTCTCTCTCAAATAAATAAACATTTAAAAATATATACATATCACAAAACACACAAGGAAATCAGGCACTGTGAACAAGAGCCAGAAGAAAACAGAGATCAAAATTTGCCCCCAAGACTCCAATACTGAAACACTGACCACAGAACATAAAATAACTATGTGTAATATGTTTAACAATAAAGTGAGTTGGTAGAGTAAAAGAGCAAGACATTATAAAAATACCAAATATATTTGAAGAATCGGATATAGAAATGAAATAAAATATAAATTAAAATAAAATACAATAACTAAACATTTAAAACTCAGTGAATGAGTTTAACCACAAACAAGAGACGATTGCAGAGACCATTAGTGAACTATAGAAGCAATCACCCAGAATGTAGTACAGAAAGACAGACAGATGGAAAACCTGAACAAGAGGTCAAGAGACAGGGAGGAAAGCATGAAAAGCTCTGACATGCAGAATTCCAGAAATAAAAGAAAGGAGAAGAGACGAAGAAGTAATAATAGAGCCAAGGGAACATTTACAGAAACAACAGATGAGAATTTTCCAAAATTGAAGAGACGGGCCACCTGGTGGCTCAGGTGATTAGGCATCTGGCTCTTGGTTTCAGCTCAGGTCATGATCTCCCACTTTTGTGGGTTCGAGCCCCATGTTGGGCTCTGTGCTGACAGCTCAGAGCCTGCTGGGATTCCCTTTCCCTCTTTCTCTGCCCCTCCCCTGCTCGTTCACTCTCAAAATAAATAAATAAACTTAAAAAAAAAAAAAACCTGAGGAGAAACACCAATCCGAAGATTCAGAGCAACCTACTGAACCCCAACTAATGAATCCCAAACAGGTTAGATACAAATAAATCCAATTCTAGAGACATAATAATGAAACTGTGGAAAAACAAAGACAAGATCTTAAAAGCTGTAGAAAAGAGGAATTAGTATAAAGGAGTAAAAATTAAACTGACAACTGATTTCTCAAAAACAAAAATAAGCAAAAGAAGAAAGTGGGTAATAAATGAGCAGGGAGAAAATTCAACCTGCCAAAATTATCTTCCAAGAAAAAGTACAAAACAAGGAAAAATAAAATGTAAGAGAATTTGTCAGAAAAAGGTAAGAAAATGTTTAAGGATGAATTTCAGACATAAGGAAAATTGAACAAATGAGTAGTCAAATGAGTGGCTAAATAGAAAGATATATTTACCACATAAAATAATAACGATGGTGACTTGTGAAACCAAAAAGGAAAAGCCAATGCACCTGACAAAGATGAGTAATCATGAAGGGGTGATGAGAATTAGGTATGCTGAGGTCCTTATTCATTCAGGAGAAGGAAAAATTGCTGAAGACTTTACACTAATGAATCCAATATGTGTGTGAATATATCCAAGGTAACCACTGAAATAACAGGAATAGAATAGATTCCACACTTACATACTAATTAGGAAAAAAAATGAAATGAGTGAAAAATTCCTTTAATCAATTATGATAGAAAAAGAAACAGAAAATGTGGGGAAATAGCATAAAATGAGATGGTAGAATAACAAACACATTAGTAATTTCAATGCTTCTAAATGAATGCAATGCTCCAGGTAGGAAAGAAAGATCATCTGATCTGAATTTTAAATCTCTATGTGCTATTTATAAAAGACAAATCCAAAGCAAAAGGACACTAGGCTAATAATAGCAGAATGAAAAGAGATATGCCATGCAAATATTAACCAAACAAAAGCTAATTAATATAAAATGTAACATGTAAAGAACATTATTAGATAGCTCCTGAGTGTCTCAGTCAGTTAAATGTCCAAATCTTGGTTTCACCTCAGGTCATGATCTCACAGTTCTTGAGTTCGAGCCCCACATGGGGCTGACAGCACGGAGCCTGCTTGGGATTCTCACTCTCCCTCTCTCTCTACCCCTCTCCCACTCGTGCTCTCTGAGTCTATCCCTGTCTCGAAAAATAAGTAAATGAACTTAAAAAAAATTTAAAGAGCATTATTAGAGATAAAAAATAATCATATATTAATACAAAAATCCCCCAAAGATATAACATCTCGAAACTTGTTTTCATTTAATAATATAGCTTCAAAATATATAAAGCAGATATTAACAGAATTACAATAAGAAATTAATAAATTCACAGCCTTGGAGAGATATCTCAACATACTTTTTTTCAGTAATCGAGAGAACAAGCAGACAAAAACCTCCATAAGAAAAAAGGAAATAGAAAACTACAGAATACACATTCTTCCGAAGCCCCTACACTCTTATGCGATTGACTACATGATAGATAAAGCAGAGAAGACATCTCAACATATTTCATAGGATTGATGTCATAAACCCCTGTTATGGGACTCAATGTAAATAAGCTACAAATTAATAACAAATGGATATCTATTTTAAAAAAGCATATGTTTGGAGTGCCTGGGTGGCTCAGTTGTTTAAGCGCCCAACTTCGGCTCAGGTCATGATCGTGGGTTCGAGCCCCGCATCGGGCTCTGTGCTGACAGCTAGCTTAGAGCCTGGAGACTGTCTTCAGATTCTGTATCTTCCTCTCTCACTGACCCTCCCCTGCTCACTCTGTCTCTGTCTGTCTCTCAAAAATAAAAAAAATTTTAAAAATTTAAATTTAAAAAAGCATGTGTTTGAAAATTATAAACTTTTAAATATTTAACTTAAAATATATACTTAAAAATTATTCATTAAAAGATAACAAATCATAATGAAATTGGAAAATGCTTAACAATTCAATTATATATTTATATACAGTAATGCAACAATATACATACTTTGGGGTGTGGCCAAAACAGTTCTTAAAGAAAGTGTACAGCCTAAAGTCATATATTAGAAAAGACAGAATTTTAAAAATAAAGGAGTCATCTCAAAATAAACCCAAACAATGTTGAAGGAAGAAAATAAAAGCAAGAGCAGAATTTAATAAAATATGCAACAAACACATAATAGAATTAATTAAGCCAAACTTGGTTTATCAAAAACCGTGGAAGAAAAAAAAGACAACCCTCTAACAATATTATTCAGAGAAAATGAAAAGAAAGGAAAGGCACAAATTAACAATAGGAACCAAAAGAGGAGGTTTCATAATTTCAAAGCTTCCAATATATAGATAATAAGAGTATATAATGAATAACTTTATATCAATAAATTTTTTTCTATGTATTTACTTATTTTGGGAGATGTGGAGAGCACACGTAGGGGAGAGGCAGAGAGAGGGGCGGAGGATCTGAAGCCGGCTCTGTGCTGAGAGGCTGACAGCTTGAACTCAGGAACCAGGAGATCACGGCCTGAGTCGAGGACCGACACTCTGAGCCACTCAGGTGCCCCTATATGAATAAATTTTAAAATACAGATGAAATGGATGAACTCCTAGAGAAAAGTCTCACCAAAGTGGCACAAGGAGGAATAGAAGAACTGAATGGCTCAATAACCATTTAAAATGGCATCAGTAGTTTAAACTCTTATGACAAAGAAAATCTTGCAAAAATTTACCAATGAGATTTATGAAAACCATTCAAGGAGCAAATTTCAGGTTTCTACATAATATGCTTAAGTTTAGAAATGGAGAGAGAAAGTGGTACCTTGCTGGCTTCATTGGAGGAGCACACAACTCTTGGTCGAGGAGTCGTGAGTTGGAGCCCCATGTTGGGTGTAGCGATTACTAAATAAATAAAAGCTAAAAAAAAAAAAAGAAAGAAAGAAAGAAAGAAATGAGGGTAGAAAGCTTTCCCCCGTTCATTTTATGAGGCCAGTATAATCTTTATATCCAAACCTGCAAGGATAATACAACAAAGGAAAATTACAAACCAATCTTACTCAAGAGTAAAAATCTGAAATACAATGCCAGCAGACCAAATCCAGTAACATAAAAACTGACCTGTCATGACTAAGATGGGTTTATCTCAGAAATATAAATTTGGTTTAGAGATAGAAAGTAGTTATAGGGACACCTGGATGGCTTGGTCATTTAAGTGCCTTGATTTTGGCTCAAGTCATGATCTTACCATTTGTGGGATCAAGCCCCAAGGCTAGCTCTGCAGAACCTGCTTTGGATTCTGACTCTCCTCTCTCTGCCCCTCCCCCCCAAAATAAATAAACATGTAAAAATATATATTACTATAAAAAGAAAATGAAGTTTTATAATTCATTAACAGATAAAAGAGGAAAATTCACAATCATCTTAATATATGCAGAAAAAGCACTTTAAAAATATCAATTCATTATTTTAAATAAATATTCAGCAAACAGAATAAAGAGAACTTGTTTATTTCTAATTTCTGATTAAAGTTTCTTTAAAAAATACCTACAGTAAATATCACATTTAATGGCATAGCATTTGAAAGTATTTCTTTTAAGATTAGAAACAAAACAGGAGTGTCCATTGACACTGCTATTTAACAAGGTACTAACAAAAGACAGGAGTCCCTTCCAGACCAAGAGACAAAAAAAATAAATAAAAGTCATATGTATCATGAAAGTAAAAGGAAAACTTTGATTTGCAGATTGAAATAATTGGCTCTAAAGAAAACACAAAAGACTCTAAATTACCAGAAATAATGAGAGTTTAGAAAAGTTTCTGAATATAAAATCAATACAAAACTCAATCACAAAAAGGAAGGAAATCTTGTCACATGCTGTAATATGAATGAACCTTGAAGACACTACGTTAAGTGAAATAAGGCAGTCGCCAAAAAAGACGATATTGTATGACTCCACTTACATGAGACATCTAAAGCAAATTCATAAAAACAAAATGTAGCATGCTGGAGCCAGGGACCAGGTGAGGTGTAGAAAAGGGGGAGTTTTGTTTAATGGATGTGCAATTTCAGTTCTGCAGGATGAAAGGGATCTGGAGATCTGTTGCCCAACAATGTGAACACACTTAACTCTACAAAACTGTACACTTGAAAATAGCTAAAATGGTAAGTTTTGTTATATTTCGTACAAAGTTTCAAATATTTAAATATGTAAAAACTCAATTACATTTCTACACCAATAACAGAAAAAAATATTTTTTAGAACATGACATTTGCAACACTGTCAATAAATTGTATAATTAAGTGTGTTTGGTGAGAATGATCACATGCTAATTAATCAAAGATTTTAAAGACCTAAATAGAGAGGTAAACCATGTTTATGGATTGGAAGATTCAACATTCTCCACAAGGTGATCCACAGAATCTATGCAATGTCAAACAAAACTCCAACACTTTGTTCTGTGGGACTTAACAAGATCACTCTAAAGTGTATATTTTAAAGTAGAAAGGAGGGGACAGGGAAGGGAGTAGGGAAAAAATAAATTTAAAAAATAATAATAAAGTAGAGGAACCAAGAAACACCAGAGCCTGTAGTGTGTTGCAAACCAAGCCAGTACTGTGTCAGGGGTAAAAGAGAGTGACCGATGGCATCACATGCTCTTGAACACTGTCCAGTCGACTGAACCACACTGTGAGGCCATGTGTGTCATCTGCAGGGAAGATCATCAAAGATGACACAATTGCACATGGCAGGTTTTTAATGAACTGGTAGGTTGAAGACTGTTTCTTTTGGGAAAATAAAGACAAAAGAATAGAATCCATAAATAAATAAGTAAAATTAGAAGGCCAAGAGTAGCAGAGATTTCTCTGAAAAATGAAGAGCAAGGTGGGAGATTTGCCTTTCCAATATCAATGATTATTATAGAAATATAAAAAAAGTTTTAAAAGATAGAGCGGCATTGGCATAGAAGTAGATCAATCAATAGAACAGAAAAAGAGAGCTCAGAAACAGACCCTCCTACATTTACTATACAATGGGCATTACAGAGTGATGAACAGAAGGAATTTTTAATACATTTTTCTGAAACAGAAGATGAAAATATTTGTGCAAAATGTATTTTTTGATGTTTGTTTTGGGAGAGAGCTCAAGTGCATTCACACACACACACACACACACACAAGCACACAAGGGAGCAGGGGGGAAAGGGACAGAGAAAGGGAGAGAGAGAACCCCAAGCAGGCTCCGCGCTGTCTGCACAGAGCCCGACTTGTGACTCAATCCCATGAACTTTGAGATCATAACCTGAGCAGAAATCAAGAGTCGGATGTTCAACTAACTGAGCCACCCAGGTGCCCCAGTACCAAAATTATTTTAAAAAAGATAAAATGATAAACACAACAACCAGAAGGGAAGGGGATGAGATGAGGAAGGCTACCCAGGGGGTTGACAAGTGAAGGTACGTGCATTTCTTAAACTCTAGGGTTTTGTGTCAGGATTCTTATCCCTGAGATGTGTTCCATAAATCATTCTGTATACTCTCAATGTGCAATTAAAAGACGTAAAAGAAAAAGATGAAGCAGAAATGGCCAAACTATGTCATGATCAGATGCACACTAATAAGCTGCAGGGGAGGGGCGCCCAGCGCTGACCGCACACCCAGGTAGAGGCTCTTAGTTCCCTGTAACTTAGTCTTCTCACTCAGTAAATGGGGCTAACAACAAATACTACACACAAACCTTCGGAGCATCACAAAAGACAATGCATATGAAAGTGTCTTATGAAAATAAAATTGCTACACAAGTGTAAAGTGGAGTTATTTGTAACGATTTCAGATTTGCTTGGCAGAGAACAGAACTGCATCCTGTGATCAGTTCTACACCCTCTTCCTGGGCCCGACCCAGCTTACAAAATGGGCTGCTCAGCGGCTTCAGCTTCAGGGTGTCAGGACGACTAGGTTGAAGGGGGGACTTCCAGGGGGCAAAGAGCCTCAGCTGGGGGATGGGGTCCAGGCATTCCCACCATCCCACCCGCAGGTGAACTGGACTTCCCTGGTCAGCCACACCAAAGGGACAGAGCATGAATGAAGTCCCCGGCTCACATCTGAACCTCTCCCTCTCCTCTGAGCCCAGACCCCTCCTCCACAGAGTGAGCACACAGGGCTTACTTCAACTTACATCAATTAAAGGCAAACACGATAAAAATGAACGGTCCGTGCACCTTTCCATCCCCAGTTCCATGTTTTGATGCCTGCACCCACCAGATTCCTTTAGAAATGCTCCTTCCTCCCACCTCCACCCCCAAAAGACCTTTAAAGTTTTTTAAAAATGTTTATTTTTGAGAGACGAAAAGATGGACAGAACGTAAGTAGAGATAGAGAGATGGAGACACAGAATGTGAAGCAGGCTCCAGGCTCTGAGCTGTCAGCACAGAGCCCAATGCAAGGCTCGAACCCATGAGATCATGACCTGAACTGAAGTCAAGCCCTTAACTGACTGAGCCACCCAGGCGCCCCTAAAAACCATTAAAATGATACCCTCAGATGCCTAGCTGGTTCAGTGGGTAGAGCCTGAGACTCTTGATCTCAGGGCTGTGAGTTCAAGTCCCACATTGAGGGTAGAGATTACTTAAAAATGAAATCTTAGGGGCGCCTGGGTGGCTCAGTCAGTGAAGCGTCTGCTTCGGCTCAGGTCATGATCTCGCAGTCGTGGGTTCCAGCCCCGCTTCGGGCTCTGTGCCCGCAGCTGGCTCAGAGCCTGGAGCCTGCTTCAGATTCTGTGTCTCCCTCTCTCTCTGACCCTCCCCTGCTCGCGCTGTCTCTCTCTGTTTCTCAAAAATAAAAAAATTTAAATAAAACATTAAAAAATGAAATCTTAAAAAAAATTACCCTCAAAGCAAATGAAAAGTTTTGCTGCTTATTTGGGGCCTGTTTTATTTTTTAAATCCATGTTCCCATTCCCTCCACCACTGTGGAGCAGACACTGGAAGGCATACGCCCATTTATTTAGCAGGCGGAGTGCGCACCCTCCAGCCAGCAGGGCTCCCCAGAAATGTGGGGCTGAGCCTGACCTGAGCGGCTCCTCCTCCCTCTTTGCACCAAGTCTTCCCGCCCCTGAAAGAGGGGAAGAGGGAGGGCCGGGTTCAAACTCTATTCTTCACCTTTCTTTCATTGACTTAGGTTTGTCTAAGACAAAGTTGAGTGGCTTTATGTGGGAATCCATTGCTGGAGCCAAAAGACTCCCCGGCTGACATTCCCTGGGCGGCCAAGTCCCGTCGCCCTCCTCACAGAAGGCTCCCTGAGGGTCCGGGCTGCGGTTCGGTCCCGCGGCCCCACCCCAGGGCCCCAGCACGCGAATCCCGCCGCCGCAGCCTGCTCTCTGCCCACACGAGGGCGCAGGCTCCGCGCCCCGAATTGCGGGCCAACGCCGGCGGGAAGGTACTTTTCCAGAGGGAGTTGAACAGGCTGTGCAGACCCGGAGCTGGGAGCTCAGGGGGCCCTGGGTCTCTCCTGCTCCCTGCGAGGCACGAGGGACGAGAAGCGGGTCCAGTGGCCCTTTCCGGACGGTTCCGCTGCCCCACGGAGAAGGAAGGCAGCTCCTCTAAGTCGGGCCGCCTGGGAAGCGGGGAAGAGACAGAGGAAGAACACGATCTCCCTCTGAGGTGCCCGGGACAGAGGCGCCAGCCTGGCTCAGACTCCGCCTCGAGGGGCGGAAGGGGGACAGACACCAGTTTACTCTACTCCCCCACCCCTGAAAACATAAATGCAGACAATGGACTCAATCATTCAATTAGTCATCCTTCCTGATGGGGGCTGAGAGCCAGGCTGGGTTCCCACGAAATAACGGGGAGGGGGTGAGTCACTCTGCTGAGGCTGCAGGGATGGGCCGCTCCCTATTCACTGAAAGGCTTGAAGCTGCAGTGGGCCCCGCCCCCTTCGTGAGCACCCCGCCCTGCCCCCTTCCTGAGCACGCCCTGATTCTCATGTCTATGCAGGTGCCTGCTTCTCAGATCACAACCCCCAACGCAAAAGACCCTGTACCCAAATACGAGGACAGACTCCTAAAGTAGCCCCCAGCTCCGACTGGGCCATGGGCAGCCTGCCAACATCTCCCAAGCTTTGGGCCAGACTTGCCCTCTCTGCTCCACCTCACTGCAGTGAGAAAGCGGACTGGCCCAACCCCATGGCCCTTCTCCTCTCAGCACACTCAGACCAAAACAGGTCTTTGCCGCCAGGGACTCTGACCAGACTATCTTTGCCCCGCTCTGGACCTAGCACAGCCCGGCTCAGGCACCATTCCCTTCTGCACCCCCATCCCAGAACCCCTCCACTGGGGACCACCTGAGCCTTCCTTAACATGACTTCATCCTCAGTGAGACCCTTTTCTACTTGACGGAAAGGCACCTTACGAGCTAGTAGTGGCTTTGTCAGGGTGGTGCCAGGCATGGGACATCGGAGTCATTCCCAGAGGTGATCACAAGCAAACTCTATGATGGCTGGTGCAGCACCGACAGAGGAGGGAACAAATCACTGGGAAGCCAGGACTTAGAGGCCGACTTGGCCAAAGATGATGTTTATTGAACAATTGCCCTCCATGGATTTGACTTAGACAAGGGGTAGAGGGTGTCTCCACCTTCCTGATTTATTTTCAGCCTTTGAGGGCATCATTGTAGATCAAAGCCAAGGCCCCCAGGAAGGTGACATATTCCTGGAAGTTCACCTCCTGGTCCTTGTTCCGGTCAAGGTCGTCCATCAGCTTTGCAATTTCAGCGTCCTGCAGCTTCTAACATGTTAGAACGGGAAATCCAGACTCAATGGCGAGGAGACCCCTGGGTTCTCTCCCTTCCCCCTCCTCACACAAGTGGCCCAGTGCGGCTTGGCCACCTGGGTTCACCTGGTTTACTTTCTCCCGCTCCTCACTCAGGGAGAGTGAGCACCAGGCTGAGTCTCCCCCAGCCCCACAGGACAGCTGACCCATGGTCCCAGTGAGGTATGTGACTTGGGCCCCAGGACGCAGAAACCTGGGAGTCCCAGGGCACCTCCCCTTCTCCCAATCCTGCTTTTAAAGGGGAGGGAAAAGGGCCCTGGGAGAGACTCACTCACCGAGCCAATGGTGAGCTCTTTCTGGATCAGCTCCTTCAGCTCCTTCTTGCTCAGGGTGTGCCTGTCGCCTTCCCTGCCCGAGTACTTGTGGAAGATGGCCACAAGGAGGCCGATGGCCTGATCCAAGGGGCACGCCATGGCTGGGCGCTGGGCTCAGAGCTGGGGGCGGGAGAGGCTGGCCAGTGCGTTCCCACCACCCGCGTACCCAGAGCTGGTCCCCACCATCCTTCCTCGGACCGCTTTGCCCCAGGCTCGCAGGAGTCAGGAGTC